>NW_027472028.1:300000-515108 GCF_965638725.1 Aptenodytes patagonicus | reverse complement strand
TGAAAGCTCTTGCTGGCCATCACCTTCCCTAGGCAGCCCTTCCACAGCCCCACAAGCACTGGCGCTCTGAGCTTCCTAGCCACAGCACAGTGGGGACGTTCCTTCTCGGCACAGCCACAGCCCAGCTCCCAAATTCGAAACGTCCAGCCACTGCTCCCACACCAAAGGGGCTAGCACTGAAAGCTCTTGCTGGCCAGCACCTGCCCTAGGCAGCCCTTCCACAGCCCCACAAGCACTGGCGCTCTGAGCTTCCTAGCCACAGCACAGTGGGGACGTTCCTTCTCGGCACAGCCACAGCCCAGCTCCGAAATTCAAAACGTCCAGCCACTGCTCCCACACCAAAGGGGCTAGCACTGAAAGCTCTTGCTGGCCAGCACCTGCCCTAGGCAGCCCTTCCACAGCCCCACAAGCACTGGCGCTCTGAGCTTCCTAGCCACAGCACAGTGGGGACGTTCCTTCTCGGCACAGCCAGAGCCCAGCTCCGAAATTCAAAACGTCCAGCCACTGCTCCCACACCAAAGGGGCTAACACTGAAAGCTCTTGCTGGCCAGCACCTGCCCTAGGCAGCCCTTCCACAGCCCCACAAGCACTGGCGCTCTGAGCTTCCTAGCCACAGCACAGTGGGGACGTTCCTTCTCGGCACAGCCACAGCCCAGCTCCGAAATTCGAAACGTCCAGCCACTGCTCCCACACCAAAGGGGCTAGCACTGAAAGCTCTTGCTGGCCATCACCTGCCCTAGGCAGCCCTTCCACAGCCCCACAAGCACTGGCGCTCTGAGCTTCCTAGCCACAGCACAGTGGGGACGTTCCTTCTCGGCACAGCCACAGCCCAGCTCCCAAATTCAAAACGTCCAGCCACTGCTCCCACACCAAAGGGGCTAGCACTGAAAGCTCTTGCTGGCCAGCACCTTCCCTAGGCAGCCCTTCCACAGCCCCACAAGCACTGGCGCTCTGAGCTTCCTAGCCACAGCACAGTGGGGACGTTCCTTCTCAGCACAGCCACAGCCCAGCTCCCAAATTCAAAACGTCCAGCCACTGCTCCCACACCAAAGGGGCTAGCACTGAAAGCTCTTGCTGGCCATCACCTGCCCTAGGCAGCCCTTCCACAGCCCCACAAGCACTGGCGCTCTGAGCTTCCTAGCCACAGCACAGTGGGGACGTTCCTTCTCGGCACAGCCACAGCCCAGCTCCCAAATTCAAAACGTCCAGCCACTGCTCCCACACCAAAGGGGCTAGCACTGAAAGCTCTTGCTGGCCAGCACCTGCCCTAGGCAGCCCTTCCACAGCCCCACAAGCACTGGCGCTCTGAGCTTCCTAGCCACAGCACAGTGGGGACGTTCCTTCTCGGCACAGCCACAGCCCAGCTCCGAAATTCAAAACCGTCCAGCCACTGCTCCCACACCAAAGGGGCTAGCACTGAAAGCTCTTGCTGGCCAGCACCTGCCCTAGGCAGCCCTTCCACAGCCCCACAAGCACTGGCGCTCTGAGCTTCCTAGCCACAGCACAGTGGGGACGTTCCTTCTCGGCACAGCCACAGCCCAGCTCCGAAATTCAAAGCGTCCAGCCACTGCTCCCACACCAAAGGGGCTAGCACTGAAAGCTCTTGCTGGCCATCACCTGCCCTAGGCAGCCCTTCCACAGCCCCACAAGCTTTGGGGCTCTGAGCTTCCTAGCCACAGCACAGTGGGGACGTTCCTTCTCGGCACAGCCAGAGCCCAGCTCCGAAATTCGAAACGTCCAGCCACTGCTCCCACACCAAAGGGGCTAGCACTGAAAGCTCTTGCTGGCCAGCACCTTCCCTAGGCAGCCCTTCCACAGCCCCACAAGCACTGGCGCTCTGAGCTTCCTAGCCACAGCACAGTGGGGACGTTCCTTCTCGGCACAGCCACAGCCCAGCTCCGAAATTCAAAACGTCCAGCCACTGCTCCCACACCAAAGGGGCTAGCACTGAAAGCTCTTGCTGGCCAGCACCTGCCCTAGGCAGCCCTTCCACAGCCCCACAAGCACTGGCGCTCTGAGCTTCCTAGCCACAGCACAGTGGGGACGTTCCTTCTCAGCACAGCCACAGCCCAGCTCCGAAATTCAAAACGTCCAGCCACTGCTCCCACACCAAAGGGGCTAGCACTGAAAGCTCTTGCTGGCCATCACCTGCCCTAGGCAGCCCTTCCACAGCCCCACAAGCACTGGCGCTCTGAGCTTCCTAGCCACAGCACAGTGGGGACGTTCCTTCTCGGCACAGCCACAGCCCAGCTCCCAAATTCGAAACGTCCAGCCACTGCTCCCACACCAAAGGGGCTAGCACTGAAAGCTCTTGCTGGCCATCACCTGCCCTAGGCAGCCCTTCCACAGCCCCACAAGCGCACTGGCGCTCTGAGCTTCCTAGCCACAGCACAGTGGGGACGTTCCTTCTCGGCACAGCCACAGCCCAGCTCCGAAATTCAAAACGTCCAGCCACTGCTCCCACACCAAAGGGGCTAGCACTGAAAGCTCTTGCTGGCCAGCACCTGCCCTAGGCAGCCCTTCCACAGCCCCACAAGCACTGGCGCTCTGAGCTTCCTAGCCACAGCACAGTGGGGACGTTCCTTCTCGGCACAGCCAGAGCCCAGCTCCGAAATTCAAAACGTCCAGCCACTGCTCCCACACCAAAGGGGCTAGCACTGAAAGCTCTTGCTGGCCAGCACCTGCCCTAGGCAGCCCTTCCACAGCCCCACAAGCACTGGCGCTCTGAGCTTCCTAGCCACAGCACAGTGGGGACGTTCCTTCTCGGCACAGCCACAGCCCAGCTCCGAAATTCGAAACGTCCAGCCACTGCTCCCACACCAAAGGGGCTAGCACTGAAAGCTCTTGCTGGCCATCACCTGCCCTAGGCAGCCCTTCCACAGCCCCACAAGCACTGGCGCTCTGAGCTTCCTAGCCACAGCACAGTGGGGACATTCCTTCTCGGCACAGCCACAGCCCAGCTCCCAAATTCAAAACGTCCAGCCACTGCTCCCACACCAAAGGGGCTAGCACTGAAAGCTCTTGCTGGCCAGCACCTTCCCTAGGCAGCCCTTCCACAGCCCCACAAGCACTGGCGCTCTGAGCTTCCTAGCCACAGCACAGTGGGGACGTTCCTTCTGAGCACAGCCACAGCCCAGCTCCCAAATTCAAAACGTCCAGCCACTGCTCCCACACCAAAGGGGCTAGCACTGAAAGCTCTTGCTGGCCATCACCTGCCCTAGGCAGCCCTTCCACAGCCCCACAAGCACTGGCGCTCTGAGCTTCCTAGCCACAGCACAGTGGGGACGTTCCTTCTCAGCACAGCCACAGCCCAGCTCCGAAATTCGAAACGTCCAGCCACTGCTCCACACCAAAGGGGCTAGCACTGAAAGCTCTTGCTGGCCATCACCTGCCCTAGGCAGCCCTTCCACAGCCCCACAAGCACTGGCGCTCTGAGCTTCCTAGCCACAGCACAGTGGGGACGTTCCTTCTCGGCACAGCCACAGCCCAGCTCCGAAATTCGAAACGTCCAGCCACTGCTCCCACACCAAAGGGCTAGCACTGAAAGCTCTTGCTGGCCAGCACCTGCCCTAGGCAGCCCTTCCACAGCCCCACAAGCTTTGGGGCTCTGAGCTTCCTAGCCACAGCACAGTGGGGACGTTCCTTCTCGGCACAGCCAGAGCCCAGCTCCGAAATTCGAAACGTCCAGCCACTGCTCCCACACCAAAGGGGCTAGCACTGAAAGCTCTTGCTGGCCAGCACCTGCCCTAGGCAGCCCTTCCACAGCCCCACAAGCACTGGCGCTCTGAGCTTCCTAGCCACAGCACAGTGGGGACGTTCCTTCTCGGCACAGCCACAGCCCAGCTCCGAAATTCAAAACGTCCAGCCACTGCTCCCACACCAAAGGGGCTAGCACTGAAAGCTCTTGCTGGCCATCACCTGCCCTAGGCAGCCCTTCCACAGCCCCACAAGCACTGGCGCTCTGAGCTTCCTAGCCACAGCACAGTGGGGACGTTCCTTCTCAGCACAGCCACAGCCCAGCTCCGAAATTCAAAACGTCCAGCCACTGCTCCCACACCAAAGGGGCTAGCACTGAAAGCTCTTGCTGGCCAGCACCTGCCCTAGGCAGCCCTTCCACAGCCCCACAAGCACTGGCGCTCTGAGCTTCCTAGCCACAGCACAGTGGGGACGTTCCTTCTCGGCACAGCCACAGCCCAGCTCCGAAATTCGAAACGTCCAGCCACTGCTCCCACACCAAAGGGGCTAGCACTGAAAGCTCTTGCTGGCCAGCACCTTCCCTAGGCAGCCCTTCCCACAGCCCCACAAGCACTGGCGCTCTGAGCTTCCTAGCCACAGCACAGTGGGGACGTTCCTTCTCGGCACAGCCACAGCCCAGCTCCGAAATTCAAAACGTCCAGCCACTGCTCCCACACCAAAGGGGCTAGCACTGAAAGCTCTTGCTGGCCATCACCTGCCCTAGGCAGCCCTTCCACAGCCCCACAAGCACTGGCGCTCTGAGCTTCCTAGCCACAGCACAGTGGGGACGTTCCTTCTCAGCACAGCCACAGCCCAGCTCCGAAATTCAAAACGTCCAGCCACTGCTCCCACACCAAAGGGGCTAGCACTGAAAGCTCTTGCTGGCCATCACCTGCCCTAGGCAGCCCTTCCACAGCCCCACAAGCACTGGCGCTCTGAGCTTCCTAGCCACAGCACAGTGGGGACGTTCCTTCTCGGCACAGCCACAGCCCAGCTCCGAAATTCGAAACGTCCAGCCACTGCTCCCACACCAAAGGGGCTAGCACTGAAAGCTCTTGCTGGCCAGCACCTGCCCTAGGCAGCCCTTCCACAGCCCCACAAGCACTGGCGCTCTGAGCTTCCTAGCCACAGCACAGTGGGGACGTTCCTTCTCGGCACAGCCACAGCCCAGCTCCAAAATTCAAAACGTCCAGCCACTGCTCCCACACCAAAGGGGCTAGCACTGAAAGCTCTTGCTGGCCAGCACCTGCCCTAGGCAGCCCTTCCACAGCCCCACAAGCACTGGCGCTCTGAGCTTCCTAGCCACAGCACAGTGGGGACGTTCCTTCTCGGCACAGCCACAGCCCAGCTCCGAAATTCAAAGCGTCCAGCCACTGCTCCCACACCAAAGGGGCTAGCACTGAAAGCTCTTGCTGGCCATCACCTGCCCTAGGCAGCCCTTCCACAGCCCCACAAGCACTGGCGCTCTGAGCTTCCTAGCCACAGCACAGTGGGGACGTTCCTTCTCGGCACAGCCAGAGCCCAGCTCCGAAATTCGAAACGTCCAGCCACTGCTCCCACACCAAAGGGGCTAGCACTGAAAGCTCTTGCTGGCCAGCACCTGCCCTAGGCAGCCCTTCCACAGCCCCACAAGCACTGGCGCTCTGAGCTTCCTAGCCACAGCACAGTGGGGACGTTCCTTCTCGGCACAGCCACAGCCCAGCTCCAAAATTCAAAACGTCCAGCCACTGCTCCCACACCAAAGGGGCTAGCACTGAAAGCTCTTGCTGGCCAGCACCTGCCCTAGGCAGCCCTTCCACAGCCCCACAAGCACTGGCGCTCTGAGCTTCCTAGCCACAGCACAGTGGGGACGTTCCTTCTCGGCACAGCCACAGCCCAGCTCCGAAATTCAAAGCGTCCAGCCACTGCTCCCACACCAAAGGGGCTAGCACTGAAAGCTCTTGCTGGCCATCACCTGCCCTAGGCAGCCCTTCCACAGCCCCACAAGCTTTGGGGCTCTGAGCTTCCTAGCCACAGCACAGTGGGGACGTTCCTTCTCGGCACAGCCACAGCCCAGCTCCGAAATTCGAAACGTCCAGCCACTGCTCCCACACCAAAGGGGCTAGCACTGAAAGCTCTTGCTGGCCATCACCTTCCCTAGGCAGCCCTTCCACAGCCCCACAAGCACTGGCGCTCTGAGCTTCCTAGCCACAGCACAGTGGGGACGTTCCTTCTCAGCACAGCCACAGCCCAGCTCCGAAATTCAAAACGTCCAGCCACTGCTCCCACACCAAAGGGGCTAGCACTGAAAGCTCTTGCTGGCCATCACCTGCCCTAGGCAGCCCTTCCACAGCCCCACAAGCACTGGCGCTCTGAGCTTCCTAGCCACAGCACAGTGGGGACGTTCCTTCTCCGCACAGCCACAGCCCAGCTCCGAAATTCAAAACGTCCAGCCACTGCTCCCACACCAAAGGGGCTAGCACTGAAAGCTCTTGCTGGCCAGCACCTGCCCTAGGCAGCCCTTCCACAGCCCCACAAGCACTGGCGCTCTGAGCTTCCTAGCCACAGCACAGTGGGGACGTTCCTTCTCGGCACAGCCACAGCCCAGCTCCGAAATTCGAAACGTCCAGCCACTGCTCCCACACCAAAGGGGCTAGCACTGAAAGCTCTTGCTGGCCAGCACCTGCCCTAGGCAGCCCTTCCACAGCCCCACAAGCACTGGCGCTCTGAGCTTCCTAGCCACAGCACAGTGGGGACGTTCCTTCTCAGCACAGCCACAGCCCAGCTCCGAAATTCAAAACGTCCAGCCACTGCTCCCACACCAAAGGGGCTAGCACTGAAAGCTCTTGCTGGCCATCACCTGCCCTAGGCAGCCCTTCCACAGCCCCACAAGCACTGGCGCTCTGAGCTTCCTAGCCACAGCACAGTGGGGACGTTCCTTCTCGGCACAGCCACAGCCCAGCTCCGAAATTCGAAACGTCCAGCCACTGCTCCCACACCAAAGGGGCTAGCACTGAAAGCTCTTGCTGGCCAGCACCTGCCCTAGGCAGCCCTTCCACAGCCCCACAAGCACTGGCGCTCTGAGCTTCCTAGCCACAGCACAGTGGGGACGTTCCTTCTCGGCACAGCCACAGCCCAGCTCCAAAATTCAAAACGTCCAGCCACTGCTCCCACACCAAAGGGGCTAGCACTGAAAGCTCTTGCTGGCCAGCACCTGCCCTAGGCAGCCCTTCCACAGCCCCACAAGCACTGGCGCTCTGAGCTTCCTAGCCACAGCACAGTGGGGACGTTCCTTCTCGGCACAGCCACAGCCCAGCTCCAAAATTCAAAACGTCCAGCCACTGCTCCCACACCAAAGGGGCTAGCACTGAAAGCTCTTGCTGGCCAGCACCTGCCCTAGGCAGCCCTTCCACAGCCCCACAAGCACTGGCGCTCTGAGCTTCCTAGCCACAGCACAGTGGGGACGTTCCTTCTCGGCACAGCCACAGCCCAGCTCCGAAATTCAAAGCGTCCAGCCACTGCTCCCACACCAAAGGGGCTAGCACTGAAAGCTCTTGCTGGCCATCACCTGCCCTAGGCAGCCCTTCCACAGCCCCACAAGCTTTGGGGCTCTGAGCTTCCTAGCCACAGCACAGTGGGGACGTTCCTTCTCGGCACAGCCACAGCCCAGCTCCGAAATTCAAAACGTCCAGCCACTGCTCCCACACCAAAGGGGCTAGCACTGAAAGCTCTTGCTGGCCATCACCTTCCCTAGGCAGCCCTTCCACAGCCCCACAAGCACTGGCGCTCTGAGCTTCCTAGCCACAGCACAGTGGGGACGTTCCTTCTCAGCACAGCCACAGCCCAGCTCCGAAATTCAAAACGTCCAGCCACTGCTCCCACACCAAAGGGGCTAGCACTGAAAGCTCTTGCTGGCCATCACCTGCCCTAGGCAGCCCTTCCACAGCCCCACAAGCACTGGCGCTCTGAGCTTCCTAGCCACAGCACAGTGGGGACGTTCCTTCTCCGCACAGCCACAGCCCAGCTCCGAAATTCAAAACGTCCAGCCACTGCTCCCACACCAAAGGGGCTAGCACTGAAAGCTCTTGCTGGCCAGCACCTGCCCTAGGCAGCCCTTCCACAGCCCCACAAGCACTGGCGCTCTGAGCTTCCTAGCCACAGCACAGTGGGGACGTTCCTTCTCGGCACAGCCACAGCCCAGCTCCGAAATTCAAAACGTCCAGCCACTGCTCCCACACCAAAGGGGCTAGCACTGAAAGCTCTTGCTGGCCAGCACCTGCCCTAGGCAGCCCTTCCACAGCCCCACAAGCACTGGCGCTCTGAGCTTCCTAGCCACAGCACAGTGGGGACGTTCCTTCTCGGCACAGCCACAGCCCAGCTCCGAAATTCAAAACGTCCAGCCACTGCTCCCACACCAAAGGGGCTAGCACTGAAAGCTCTTGCTGGCCAGCACCTGCCCTAGGCAGCCCTTCCACAGCCCCACAAGCACTGGCGCTCTGAGCTTCCTAGTCACAGCACAGTGGGGACGTTCCTTCTTGGCACAGCCAGAGCCCAGCTCCCAAATTCAAAACGTCCAGCCACTGCTCCCACACCAAAGGGGCTAGCACTGAAAGCTCTTGCTGGCCATCACCTTCCCTAGGCAGCCCTTCCACAGCCCCACAAGCACTGGCGCTCTGAGCTTCCTAGCCACAGCACAGTGGGGACGTTCCTTCTCCGCACAGCCAGAGCCCAGCTCCGAAATTCGAAACGTCCAGCCACTGCTCCCACACCAAAGGGGCTAGCACTGAAAGCTCTTGCTGGCCATCACCTGCCCTAGGCAGCCCTTCCACAGCCCCACAAGCACTGGCGCTCTGAGCTTCCTAGCCACAGCACAGTGGGGACGTTCCTTCTCGGCACAGCCACAGCCCAGCTCCGAAATTCAAAACGTCCAGCCACTGCTCCCACACCAAAGGGGCTAGCACTGAAAGCTCTTGCTGGCCAGCACCTGCCCTAGGCAGCCCTTCCACAGCCCCACAAGCACTGGCGCTCTGAGCTTCCTAGCCACAGCACAGTGGGGACGTTCCTTCTCGGCACAGCCACAGCCCAGCTCCGAAATTCAAAACGTCCAGCCACTGCTCCCACACCAAAGGGGCTAGCACTGAAAGCTCTTGCTGGCCAGCACCTGCCCTAGGCAGCCCTTCCACAGCCCCACAAGCACTGGCGCTCTGAGCTTCCTAGCCACAGCACAGTGGGGACGTTCCTTCTCGGCACAGCCAGAGCCCAGCTCCCAAATCCCAAACGGCCAGCCACTGCTCCCACACCAAAGGGGCTAGCACTGAAAGCTCTTGCTGGCCATCACCTGCCCTAGGCAGCCCTTCCACAGCCCCACAAGCACTGGCGCTCTGAGCTTCCTAGTCACAGCACAGTGGGGACATTCCTTCTCGGCACAGCCACAGCCCAGCTCCCAAATTCAAAAACGTCCAGCCACTGCTCCCACACCAAAGGGGCTAGCACTGAAAGCTCTTGCTGGCCATCACCTGCCCTAGGCAGCCCTTCCACAGCCCCACAAGCACTGGCGCTCTGAGCTTCCTAGCCACAGCACAGTGGGGACGTTCCTTCTCGGCACAGCCACAGCCCAGCTCCCAAATTCGAAACGTCCAGCCACTGCTCCCACACCAAAGGGGCTAGCACTGAAAGCTCTTGCTGGCCATCACCTGCCCTAGGCAGCCCTTCCACAGCCCCACAAGCACTGGCGCTCTGAGCTTCCTAGCCACAGCACAGTGGGGACGTTCCTTCTCGGCACAGCCACAGCCCAGCTCCGAAATTCAAAACGTCCAGCCACTGCTCCCACACCAAAGGGGCTAGCACTGAAAGCTCTTGCTGGCCAGCACCTGCCCTAGGCAGCCCTTCCACAGCCCCACAAGCACTGGCGCTCTGAGCTTCCTAGCCACAGCACAGTGGGGACGTTCCTTCTCGGCACAGCCACAGCCCAGCTCCGAAATTCGAAACGTCCAGCCACTGCTCCCACACCAAAGGGGCTAGCACTGAAAGCTCTTGCTGGCCAGCACCTTCCCTAGGCAGCCCTTCCACAGCCCCACAAGCACTGGCGCTCTGAGCTTCCTAGCCACAGCACAGTGGGGACGTTCCTTCTCGGCACAGCCACAGCCCAGCTCCGAAATTCAAAACGTCCAGCCACTGCTCCCACACCAAAGGGGCTAGCACTGAAAGCTCTTGCTGGCCATCACCTTCCCTAGGCAGCCCTTCCACAGCCCCACAAGCACTGGCGCTCTGAGCTTCCTAGCCACAGCACAGTGGGGACGTTCCTTCTCAGCACAGCCACAGCCCAGCTCCGAAATTCAAAACGTCCAGCCACTGCTCCCACACCAAAGGGGCTAGCACTGAAAGCTCTTGCTGGCCATCACCTGCCCTAGGCAGCCCTTCCACAGCCCCACAAGCACTGGCGCTCTGAGCTTCCTAGCCACAGCACAGTGGGGACGTTCCTTCTCGGCACAGCCACAGCCCAGCTCCGAAATTCGAAACGTCCAGCCACTGCTCCCACACCAAAGGGGCTAGCACTGAAAGCTCTTGCTGGCCAGCACCTGCCCTAGGCAGCCCTTCCACAGCCCCACAAGCACTGGCGCTCTGAGCTTCCTAGCCACAGCACAGTGGGGACGTTCCTTCTCGGCACAGCCACAGCCCAGCTCCAAAATTCAAAACGTCCAGCCACTGCTCCCACACCAAAGGGGCTAGCACTGAAAGCTCTTGCTGGCCAGCACCTGCCCTAGGCAGCCCTTCCACAGCCCCACAAGCACTGGCGCTCTGAGCTTCCTAGCCACAGCACAGTGGGGACGTTCCTTCTCGGCACAGCCACAGCCCAGCTCCCAAATTCAAAGCGTCCAGCCACTGCTCCCACACCAAAGGGGCTAGCACTGAAAGCTCTTGCTGGCCATCACCTGCCCTAGGCAGCCCTTCCACAGCCCCACAAGCACTGGCGCTCTGAGCTTCCTAGCCACAGCACAGTGGGGACGTTCCTTCTCGGCACAGCCAGAGCCCAGCTCCGAAATTCGAAACGTCCAGCCACTGCTCCCACACCAAAGGGGCTAGCACTGAAAGCTCTTGCTGGCCAGCACCTGCCCTAGGCAGCCCTTCCACAGCCCCACAAGCACTGGCGCTCTGAGCTTCCTAGCCACAGCACAGTGGGGACGTTCCTTCTCGGCACAGCCACAGCCCAGCTCCAAAATTCAAAACGTCCAGCCACTGCTCCCACACCAAAGGGGCTAGCACTGAAAGCTCTTGCTGGCCAGCACCTGCCCTAGGCAGCCCTTCCACAGCCCCACAAGCACTGGCGCTCTGAGCTTCCTAGCCACAGCACAGTGGGGACGTTCCTTCTCGGCACAGCCACAGCCCAGCTCCGAAATTCAAAACGTCCAGCCACTGCTCCCACACCAAAGGGGCTAGCACTGAAAGCTCTTGCTGGCCATCACCTGCCCTAGGCAGCCCTTCCACAGCCCCACAAGCTTTGGGGCTCTGAGCTTCCTAGCCACAGCACAGTGGGGACGTTCCTTCTCGGCACAGCCACAGCCCAGCTCCGAAATTCAAAACGTCCAGCCACTGCTCCCACACCAAAGGGGCTAGCACTGAAAGCTCTTGCTGGCCATCACCTTCCCTAGGCAGCCCTTCCACAGCCCCACAAGCACTGGCGCTCTGAGCTTCCTAGCCACAGCACAGTGGGGACGTTCCTTCTCAGCACAGCCACAGCCCAGCTCCGAAATTCAAAACGTCCAGCCACTGCTCCCACACCAAAGGGGCTAGCACTGAAAGCTCTTGCTGGCCATCACCTGCCCTAGGCAGCCCTTCCACAGCCCCACAAGCACTGGCGCTCTGAGCTTCCTAGCCACAGCACAGTGGGGACGTTCCTTCTCGGCACAGCCACAGCCCAGCTCCGAAATTCAAAACGTCCAGCCACTGCTCCCACACCAAAGGGGCTAGCACTGAAAGCTCTTGCTGGCCAGCACCTGCCCTAGGCAGCCCTTCCACAGCCCCACAAGCACTGGCGCTCTGAGCTTCCTAGCCACAGCACAGTGGGGACGTTCCTTCTCGGCACAGCCACAGCCCAGCTCCGAAATTCAAAACGTCCAGCCACTGCTCCCACACCAAAGGGGCTAGCACTGAAAGCTCTTGCTGGCCAGCACCTGCCCTAGGCAGCCCTTCCACAGCCCCACAAGCACTGGCGCTCTGAGCTTCCTAGCCACAGCACAGTGGGGACGTTCCTTCTCGGCACAGCCACAGCCCAGCTCCGAAATTCAAAACGTCCAGCCACTGCTCCCACACCAAAGGGGCTAGCACTGAAAGCTCTTGCTGGCCAGCACCTGCCCTAGGCAGCCCTTCCACAGCCCCACAAGCACTGGCGCTCTGAGCTTCCTAGTCACAGCACAGTGGGGACGTTCCTTCTTGGCACAGCCAGAGCCCAGCTCCCAAATTCAAAACGTCCAGCCACTGCTCCCACACCAAAGGGGCTAGCACTGAAAGCTCTTGCTGGCCATCACCTTCCCTAGGCAGCCCTTCCACAGCCCCACAAGCACTGGCGCTCTGAGCTTCCTAGCCACAGCACAGTGGGGACGTTCCTTCTCCGCACAGCCAGAGCCCAGCTCCGAAATTCGAAACGTCCAGCCACTGCTCCCACACCAAAGGGGCTAGCACTGAAAGCTCTTGCTGGCCATCACCTGCCCTAGGCAGCCCTTCCACAGCCCCACAAGCACTGGCGCTCTGAGCTTCCTAGCCACAGCACAGTGGGGACGTTCCTTCTCGGCACAGCCACAGCCCAGCTCCGAAATTCAAAACGTCCAGCCACTGCTCCCACACCAAAGGGGCTAGCACTGAAAGCTCTTGCTGGCCAGCACCTGCCCTAGGCAGCCCTTCCACAGCCCCACAAGCACTGGCGCTCTGAGCTTCCTAGCCACAGCACAGTGGGGACGTTCCTTCTCGGCACAGCCACAGCCCAGCTCCGAAATTCAAAACGTCCAGCCACTGCTCCCACACCAAAGGGGCTAGCACTGAAAGCTCTTGCTGGCCAGCACCTGCCCTAGGCAGCCCTTCCACAGCCCCACAAGCACTGGCGCTCTGAGCTTCCTAGCCACAGCACAGTGGGGACGTTCCTTCTCGGCACAGCCACAGCCCAGCTCCCAAATCCCAAACGGCCAGCCACTGCTCCCACACCAAAGGGGCTAGCACTGAAAGCTCTTGCTGGCCATCACCTGCCCTAGGCAGCCCTTCCACAGCCCCACAAGCACTGGCGCTCTGAGCTTCCTAGTCACAGCACAGTGGGGACATTCCTTCTCGGCACAGCCACAGCCCAGCTCCCAAATTCAAAAACGTCCAGCCACTGCTCCCACACCAAAGGGGCTAGCACTGAAAGCTCTTGCTGGCCAGCACCTGCCCTAGGCAGCCCTTCCACAGCCCCACAAGCACTGGCGCTCTGAGCTTCCTAGCCACAGCACAGTGGGGACGTTCCTTCTCGGCACAGCCACAGCCCAGCTCCCAAATTCGAAACGTCCAGCCACTGCTCCCACACCAAAGGGGCTAGCACTGAAAGCTCTTGCTGGCCATCACCTGCCCTAGGCAGCCCTTCCACAGCCCCACAAGCACTGGCGCTCTGAGCTTCCTAGCCACAGCACAGTGGGGACGTTCCTTCTCGGCACAGCCACAGCCCAGCTCCGAAATTCAAAACGTCCAGCCACTGCTCCCACACCAAAGGGGCTAGCACTGAAAGCTCTTGCTGGCCAGCACCTGCCCTAGGCAGCCCTTCCACAGCCCCACAAGCACTGGCGCTCTGAGCTTCCTAGCCACAGCACAGTGGGGACGTTCCTTCTCGGCACAGCCAGAGCCCAGCTCCGAAATTCAAAACGTCCAGCCACTGCTCCCACACCAAAGGGGCTAGCACTGAAAGCTCTTGCTGGCCAGCACCTGCCCTAGGCAGCCCTTCCACAGCCCCACAAGCACTGGCGCTCTGAGCTTCCTAGCCACAGCACAGTGGGGACGTTCCTTCTCGGCACAGCCACAGCCCAGCTCCGAAATTCGAAACGTCCAGCCACTGCTCCCACACCAAAGGGGCTAGCACTGAAAGCTCTTGCTGGCCATCACCTGCCCTAGGCAGCCCTTCCACAGCCCCACAAGCACTGGCGCTCTGAGCTTCCTAGCCACAGCACAGTGGGGACGTTCCTTCTCGGCACAGCCACAGCCCAGCTCCGAAATTCAAAACGTCCAGCCACTGCTCCCACACCAAAGGGGCTAGCACTGAAAGCTCTTGCTGGCCAGCACCTGCCCTAGGCAGCCCTTCCACAGCCCCACAAGCACTGGCGCTCTGAGCTTCCTAGCCACAGCACAGTGGGGACGTTCCTTCTCAGCACAGCCACAGCCCAGCTCCCAAATTCAAAACGTCCAGCCACTGCTCCCACACCAAAGGGGCTAGCACTGAAAGCTCTTGCTGGCCATCACCTGCCCTAGGCAGCCCTTCCACAGCCCCACAAGCACTGGCGCTCTGAGCTTCCTAGCCACAGCACAGTGGGGACGTTCCTTCTCGGCACAGCCACAGCCCAGCTCCGAAATTCAAAACGTCCAGCCACTGCTCCCACACCAAAGGGGCTAGCACTGAAAGCTCTTGCTGGCCATCACCTGCCCTAGGCAGCCCTTCCACAGCCCCACAAGCACTGGCGCTCTGAGCTTCCTAGCCACAGCACAGTGGGGACGTTCCTTCTCGGCACAGCCACAGCCCAGCTCCGAAATTCGAAACGTCCAGCCACTGCTCCCACACCAAAGGGGCTAGCACTGAAAGCTCTTGCTGGCCAGCACCTGCCCTAGGCAGCCCTTCCACAGCCCCACAAGCACTGGCGCTCTGAGCTTCCTAGCCACAGCACAGTGGGGACGTTCCTTCTCGGCACAGCCACAGCCCAGCTCCGAAATTCAAAGCGTCCAGCCACTGCTCCCACACCAAAGGGGCTAGCACTGAAAGCTCTTGCTGGCCATCACCTGCCCTAGGCAGCCCTTCCACAGCCCCACAAGCTTTGGGGCTCTGAGCTTCCTAGCCACAGCACAGTGGGGACGTTCCTTCTCGGCACAGCCAGAGTCCAGCTCCGAAATTCGAAACGTCCAGCCACTGCTCCCACACCAAAGGGGCTAGCACTGAAAGCTCTTGCTGGCCAGCACCTTCCCTAGGCAGCCCTTCCACAGCCCCACAAGCACTGGCGCTCTGAGCTTCCTAGCCACAGCACAGTGGGGACGTTCCTTCTCGGCACAGCCACAGCCCAGCTCCGAAATTCAAAACGTCCAGCCACTGCTCCCACACCAAAGGGGCTAGCACTGAAAGCTCTTGCTGGCCAGCACCTGCCCTAGGCAGCCCTTCCACAGCCCCACAAGCACTGGCGCTCTGAGCTTCCTAGCCACAGCACAGTGGGGACGTTCCTTCTCGGCACAGCCACAGCCCAGCTCCCAAATTCAAAACGTCCAGCCACTGCTCCCACACCAAAGGGGCTAGCACTGAAAGCTCTTGCTGGCCAGCACCTGCCCTAGGCAGCCCTTCCACAGCCCCACAAGCACTGGCGCTCTGAGCTTCCTAGCCACAGCACAGTGGGGACGTTCCTTCTCAGCACAGCCACAGCCCAGCTCCCAAATTCAAAACGTCCAGCCACTGCTCCCACACCAAAGGGGCTAGCACTGAAAGCTCTTGCTGGCCATCACCTGCCCTAGGCAGCCCTTCCACAGCCCCACAAGCACTGGCGCTCTGAGCTTCCTAGCCACAGCACAGTGGGGACGTTCCTTCTCGGCACAGCCACAGCCCAGCTCCGAAATTCAAAACGTCCAGCCACTGCTCCCACACCAAAGGGGCTAGCACTGAAAGCTCTTGCTGGCCATCACCTGCCCTAGGCAGCCCTTCCACAGCCCCACAAGCACTGGCGCTCTGAGCTTCCTAGCCACAGCACAGTGGGGACGTTCCTTCTCGGCACAGCCACAGCCCAGCTCCGAAATTCGAAACGTCCAGCCACTGCTCCCACACCAAAGGGGCTAGCACTGAAAGCTCTTGCTGGCCAGCACCTGCCCTAGGCAGCCCTTCCACAGCCCCACAAGCACTGGCGCTCTGAGCTTCCTAGCCACAGCACAGTGGGGACGTTCCTTCTCCGCACAGCCAGAGCCCAGCTCCGAAATTCAAAGCGTCCAGCCACTGCTCCCACACCAAAGGGGCTAGCACTGAAAGCTCTTGCTGGCCATCACCTGCCCTAGGCAGCCCTTCCACAGCCCCACAAGCTTTGGGGCTCTGAGCTTCCTAGCCACAGCACAGTGGGGACGTTCCTTCTCGGCACAGCCAGAGTCCAGCTCCGAAATTCGAAACGTCCAGCCACTGCTCCCACACCAAAGGGGCTAGCACTGAAAGCTCTTGCTGGCCAGCACCTTCCCTAGGCAGCCCTTCCACAGCCCCACAAGCACTGGCGCTCTGAGCTTCCTAGCCACAGCACAGTGGGGACGTTCCTTCTCGGCACAGCCACAGCCCAGCTCCGAAATTCAAAACGTCCAGCCACTGCTCCCACACCAAAGGGGCTAGCACTGAAAGCTCTTGCTGGCCAGCACCTGCCCTAGGCAGCCCTTCCACAGCCCCACAAGCACTGGCGCTCTGAGCTTCCTAGCCACAGCACAGTGGGGACGTTCCTTCTCAGCACAGCCACAGCCCAGCTCCGAAATTCAAAACGTCCAGCCACTGCTCCCACACCAAAGGGGCTAGCACTGAAAGCTCTTGCTGGCCAGCACCTGCCCTAGGCAGCCCTTCCACAGCCCCACAAGCACTGGCGCTCTGAGCTTCCTAGCCACAGCACAGTGGGGACGTTCCTTCTCGGCACAGCCACAGCCCAGCTCCGAAATTCGAAACGTCCAGCCACTGCTCCCACACCAAAGGGGCTAGCACTGAAAGCTCTTGCTGGCCAGCACCTGCCCTAGGCAGCCCTTCCACAGCCCCACAAGCACTGGCGCTCTGAGCTTCCTAGCCACAGCACAGTGGGGACGTTCCTTCTCGGCACAGCCACAGCCCAGCTCCGAAATTCGAAACGTCCAGCCACTGCTCCCACACCAAAGGGGCTAGCACTGAAAGCTCTTGCTGGCCATCACCTGCCCTAGGCAGCCCTTCCACAGCCCCACAAGCACTGGCGCTCTGAGCTTCCTAGCCACAGCACAGTGGGGACGTTCCTTCTCGGCACAGCCACAGCCCAGCTCCCAAATTCAAAACGTCCAGCCACTGCTCCCACACCAAAGGGGCTAGCACTGAAAGCTCTTGCTGGCCAGCACCTTCCCTAGGCAGCCCTTCCACAGCCCCACAAGCACTGGCGCTCTGAGCTTCCTAGCCACAGCACAGTGGGGACGTTCCTTCTCAGCACAGCCACAGCCCAGCTCCCAAATTCAAAACGTCCAGCCACTGCTCCCACACCAAAGGGGCTAGCACTGAAAGCTCTTGCTGGCCATCACCTGCCCTAGGCAGCCCTTCCACAGCCCCACAAGCACTGGCGCTCTGAGCTTCCTAGCCACAGCACAGTGGGGACGTTCCTTCTCGGCACAGCCACAGCCCAGCTCCGAAATTCAAAACGTCCAGCCACTGCTCCCACACCAAAGGGGCTAGCACTGAAAGCTCTTGCTGGCCATCACCTGCCCTAGGCAGCCCTTCCACAGCCCCACAAGCACTGGCGCTCTGAGCTTCCTAGCCACAGCACAGTGGGGACGTTCCTTCTCGGCACAGCCACAGCCCAGCTCCGAAATTCGAAACGTCCAGCCACTGCTCCCACACCAAAGGGGCTAGCACTGAAAGCTCTTGCTGGCCAGCACCTGCCCTAGGCAGCCCTTCCACAGCCCCACAAGCACTGGCGCTCTGAGCTTCCTAGCCACAGCACAGTGGGGACGTTCCTTCTCGGCACAGCCACAGCCCAGCTCCGAAATTCAAAACGTCCAGCCACTGCTCCCACACCAAAGGGGCTAGCACTGAAAGCTCTTGCTGGCCATCACCTGCCCTAGGCAGCCCTTCCACAGCCCCACAAGCTTTGGGGCTCTGAGCTTCCTAGCCACAGCACAGTGGGGACGTTCCTTCTCGGCACAGCCAGAGCCCAGCTCCGAAATTCGAAACGTCCAGCCACTGCTCCCACACCAAAGGGGCTAGCACTGAAAGCTCTTGCTGGCCAGCACCTGCCCTAGGCAGCCCTTCCACAGCCCCACAAGCACTGGCGCTCTGAGCTTCCTAGCCACAGCACAGTGGGGACGTTCCTTCTCGGCACAGCCACAGCCCAGCTCCGAAATTCAAAACGTCCAGCCACTGCTCCCACACCAAAGGGGCTAGCACTGAAAGCTCTTGCTGGCCATCACCTGCCCTAGGCAGCCCTTCCACAGCCCCACAAGCTTTGGGGCTCTGAGCTTCCTAGCCACAGCACAGTGGGGACGTTCCTTCTCGGCACAGCCAGAGCCCAGCTCCGAAATTCGAAACGTCCAGCCACTGCTCCCACACCAAAGGGGCTAGCACTGAAAGCTCTTGCTGGCCATCACCTGCCCTAGGCAGCCCTTCCACAGCCCCACAAGCTTTGGGGCTCTGAGCTTCCTAGCCACAGCACAGTGGGGACGTTCCTTCTCGGCACAGCCACAGCCCAGCTCCGAAATTCAAAACGTCCAGCCACTGCTCCCACACCAAAGGGGCTAGCACTGAAAGCTCTTGCTGGCCAGCACCTTCCCTAGGCAGCCCTTCCACAGCCCCACAAGCACTGGCGCTCTGAGCTTCCTAGCCACAGCACAGTGGGGACGTTCCTTCTCGGCACAGCCACAGCCCAGCTCCGAAATTCAAAACGTCCAGCCACTGCTCCCACACCAAAGGGGCTAGCACTGAAAGCTCTTGCTGGCCATCACCTTCCCTAGGCAGCCCTTCCACAGCCCCACAAGCACTGGCGCTCTGAGCTTCCTAGCCACAGCACAGTGGGGACGTTCCTTCTCAGCACAGCCACAGCCCAGCTCCGAAATTCAAAACGTCCAGCCACTGCTCCCACACCAAAGGGGCTAGCACTGAAAGCTCTTGCTGGCCATCACCTGCCCTAGGCAGCCCTTCCACAGCCCCACAAGCACTGGCGCTCTGAGCTTCCTAGTCACAGCACAGTGGGGACGTTCCTTCTCGGCACAGCCAGAGCCCAGCTCCGAAATTCGAAACGTCCAGCCACTGCTCCCACACCAAAGGGGCTAGCACTGAAAGCTCTTGCTGGCCATCACCTTCCCTAGGCAGCCCTTCCACAGCCCCACAAGCACTGGCGCTCTGAGCTTCCTAGCCACAGCACAGTGGGGACGTTCCTTCTCCGCACAGCCAGAGCCCAGCTCCGAAATTCGAAACGTCCAGCCACTGCTCCCACACCAAAGGGGCTAGCACTGAAAGCTCTTGCTGGCCATCACCTGCCCTAGGCAGCCCTTCCACAGCCCCACAAGCACTGGCGCTCTGAGCTTCCTAGCCACAGCACAGTGGGGACGTTCCTTCTCGGCACAGCCACAGCCCAGCTCCGAAATTCAAAACGTCCAGCCACTGCTCCCACACCAAAGGGGCTAGCACTGAAAGCTCTTGCTGGCCATCACCTGCCCTAGGCAGCCCTTCCACAGCCCCACAAGCACTGGCGCTCTGAGCTTCCTAGTCACAGCACAGTGGGGACATTCCTTTTCGGCACAGCCACAGCCCAGCTCCCAAATTCAAAACGTCCAGCCACTGCTCCCACACCAAAGGGGCTAGCACTGAAAGCTCTTGCTGGCCATCACCTTCCCTAGGCAGCCCTTCCACAGCCCCACAAGCACTGGCGCTCTGAGCTTCCTAGCCACAGCACAGTGGGGACGTTCCTTCTCGGCACAGCCACAGCCCAGCTCCGAAATTCAAAACGTCCAGCCACTGCTCCCACACCAAAGGGGCTAGCACTGAAAGCTCTTGCTGGCCATCACCTGCCCTAGGCAGCCCTTCCACAGCCCCACAAGCACTGGCGCTCTGAGCTTCCTAGCCACAGCACAGTGGGGACGTTCCTTCTCGGCACAGCCACAGCCCAGCTCCGAAATTCAAAACGTCCAGCCACTGCTCCCACACCAAAGGGGCTAACACTGAAAGCTCTTGCTGGCCAGCACCTGCCCTAGGCAGCCCTTCCACAGCCCCACAAGCACTGGCGCTCTGAGCTTCCTAGCCACAGCACAGTGGGGACGTTCCTTCTCGGCACAGCCACAGCCCAGCTCCGAAATTCGAAACGTCCAGCCACTGCTCCCACACCAAAGGGGCTAGCACTGAAAGCTCTTGCTGGCCAGCACCTGCCCTAGGCAGCCCTTCCACAGCCCCACAAGCACTGGCGCTCTGAGCTTCCTAGCCACAGCACAGTGGGGACGTTCCTTCTCGGCACAGCCACAGCCCAGCTCCGAAATTCGAAACGTCCAGCCACTGCTCCCACACCAAAGGGGCTAGCACTGAAAGCTCTTGCTGGCCATCACCTGCCCTAGGCAGCCCTTCCACAGCCCCACAAGCACTGGCGCTCTGAGCTTCCTAGCCACAGCACAGTGGGGACGTTCCTTCTCGGCACAGCCACAGCCCAGCTCCGAAATTCAAAACGTCCAGCCACTGCTCCCACACCAAAGGGGCTAGCACTGAAAGCTCTTGCTGGCCATCACCTTCCCTAGGCAGCCCTTCCACAGCCCCACAAGCACTGGCGCTCTGAGCTTCCTAGCCACAGCACAGTGGGGACGTTCCTTCTCGGCACAGCCACAGCCCAGCTCCGAAATTCAAAACGTCCAGCCACTGCTCCCACACCAAAGGGGCTAGCACTGAAAGCTCTTGCTGGCCATCACCTGCCCTAGGCAGCCCTTCCACAGCCCCACAAGCACTGGCGCTCTGAGCTTCCTAGCCACAGCACAGTGGGGACGTTCCTTCTCGGCACAGCCACAGCCCAGCTCCGAAATTCAAAACGTCCAGCCACTGCTCCCACACCAAAGGGGCTAACACTGAAAGCTCTTGCTGGCCAGCACCTGCCCTAGGCAGCCCTTCCACAGCCCCACAAGCACTGGCGCTCTGAGCTTCCTAGCCACAGCACAGTGGGGACGTTCCTTCTCGGCACAGCCACAGCCCAGCTCCGAAATTCAAAACGTCCAGCCACTGCTCCCACACCAAAGGGGCTAGCACTGAAAGCTCTTGCTGGCCAGCACCTGCCCTAGGCAGCCCTTCCACAGCCCCACAAGCACTGGCGCTCTGAGCTTCCTAGCCACAGCACAGTGGGGACGTTCCTTCTCGGCACAGCCACAGCCCAGCTCCGAAATTCGAAACGTCCAGCCACTGCTCCCACACCAAAGGGGCTAGCACTGAAAGCTCTTGCTGGCCATCACCTGCCCTAGGCAGCCCTTCCACAGCCCCACAAGCACTGGCGCTCTGAGCTTCCTAGCCACAGCACAGTGGGGACGTTCCTTCTCGGCACAGCCACAGCCCAGCTCCGAAATTCAAAACGTCCAGCCACTGCTCCCACACCAAAGGGGCTAGCACTGAAAGCTCTTGCTGGCCATCACCTGCCCTAGGCAGCCCTTCCACAGCCCCACAAGCTTTGGGGCTCTGAGCTTCCTAGCCACAGCACAGTGGGGACGTTCCTTCTCGGCACAGCCAGAGCCCAGCTCCGAAATTCGAAACGTCCAGCCACTGCTCCCACACCAAAGGGGCTAGCACTGAAAGCTCTTGCTGGCCAGCACCTTCCCTAGGCAGCCCTTCCACAGCCCCACAAGCACTGGCGCTCTGAGCTTCCTAGCCACAGCACAGTGGGGACGTTCCTTCTCGGCACAGCCACAGCCCAGCTCCGAAATTCAAAACGTCCAGCCACTGCTCCCACACCAAAGGGGCTAGCACTGAAAGCTCTTGCTGGCCAGCACCTGCCCTAGGCAGCCCTTCCACAGCCCCACAAGCACTGGCGCTCTGAGCTTCCTAGCCACAGCACAGTGGGGACGTTCCTTCTCGGCACAGCCACAGCCCAGCTCCGAAATTCGAAACGTCCAGCCACTGCTCCCACACCAAAGGGGCTAGCACTGAAAGCTCTTGCTGGCCAGCACCTTCCCTAGGCAGCCCTTCCACAGCCCCACAAGCACTGGCGCTCTGAGCTTCCTAGCCACAGCACAGTGGGGACGTTCCTTCTCGGCACAGCCACAGCCCAGCTCCGAAATTCAAAACGTCCAGCCACTGCTCCCACACCAAAGGGGCTAGCACTGAAAGCTCTTGCTGGCCATCACCTTCCCTAGGCAGCCCTTCCACAGCCCCACAAGCACTGGCGCTCTGAGCTTCCTAGCCACAGCACAGTGGGGACGTTCCTTCTCGGCACAGCCAGAGCCCAGCTCCGAAATTCAAAACGTCCAGCCACTGCTCCCACACCAAAGGGGCTAGCACTGAAAGCTCTTGCTGGCCATCACCTGCCCTAGGCAGCCCTTCCACAGCCCCACAAGCACTGGCGCTCTGAGCTTCCTAGTCACAGCACAGTGGGGACGTTCCTTCTCGGCACAGCCAGAGCCCAGCTCCGAAATTCGAAACGTCCAGCCACTGCTCCCACACCAAAGGGGCTAGCACTGAAAGCTCTTGCTGGCCATCACCTTCCCTAGGCAGCCCTTCCACAGCCCCACAAGCACTGGCGCTCTGAGCTTCCTAGCCACAGCACAGTGGGGACGTTCCTTCTCCGCACAGCCAGAGCCCAGCTCCGAAATTCGAAACGTCCAGCCACTGCTCCCACACCAAAGGGGCTAGCACTGAAAGCTCTTGCTGGCCATCACCTGCCCTAGGCAGCCCTTCCACAGCCCCACAAGCACTGGCGCTCTGAGCTTCCTAGCCACAGCACAGTGGGGACGTTCCTTCTCGGCACAGCCACAGCCCAGCTCCGAAATTCAAAACGTCCAGCCACTGCTCCCACACCAAAGGGGCTAGCACTGAAAGCTCTTGCTGGCCATCACCTGCCCTAGGCAGCCCTTCCACAGCCCCACAAGCACTGGCGCTCTGAGCTTCCTAGTCACAGCACAGTGGGGACATTCCTTCTCGGCACAGCCACAGCCCAGCTCCCAAATTCAAAACGTCCAGCCACTGCTCCCACACCAAAGGGGCTAGCACTGAAAGCTCTTGCTGGCCATCACCTTCCCTAGGCAGCCCTTCCACAGCCCCACAAGCACTGGCGCTCTGAGCTTCCTAGCCACAGCACAGTGGGGACGTTCCTTCTCGGCACAGCCACAGCCCAGCTCCGAAATTCAAAACGTCCAGCCACTGCTCCCACACCAAAGGGGCTAGCACTGAAAGCTCTTGCTGGCCATCACCTGCCCTAGGCAGCCCTTCCACAGCCCCACAAGCACTGGCGCTCTGAGCTTCCTAGCCACAGCACAGTGGGGACGTTCCTTCTCGGCACAGCCACAGCCCAGCTCCGAAATTCAAAACGTCCAGCCACTGCTCCCACACCAAAGGGGCTAACACTGAAAGCTCTTGCTGGCCAGCACCTGCCCTAGGCAGCCCTTCCACAGCCCCACAAGCACTGGCGCTCTGAGCTTCCTAGCCACAGCACAGTGGGGACGTTCCTTCTCGGCACAGCCACAGCCCAGCTCCGAAATTCGAAACGTCCAGCCACTGCTCCCACACCAAAGGGGCTAGCACTGAAAGCTCTTGCTGGCCAGCACCTGCCCTAGGCAGCCCTTCCACAGCCCCACAAGCACTGGCGCTCTGAGCTTCCTAGCCACAGCACAGTGGGGACGTTCCTTCTCGGCACAGCCACAGCCCAGCTCCGAAATTCGAAACGTCCAGCCACTGCTCCCACACCAAAGGGGCTAGCACTGAAAGCTCTTGCTGGCCATCACCTGCCCTAGGCAGCCCTTCCACAGCCCCACAAGCACTGGCGCTCTGAGCTTCCTAGCCACAGCACAGTGGGGACGTTCCTTCTCGGCACAGCCACAGCCCAGCTCCGAAATTCAAAACGTCCAGCCACTGCTCCCACACCAAAGGGGCTAGCACTGAAAGCTCTTGCTGGCCATCACCTTCCCTAGGCAGCCCTTCCACAGCCCCACAAGCACTGGCGCTCTGAGCTTCCTAGCCACAGCACAGTGGGGACGTTCCTTCTCGGCACAGCCACAGCCCAGCTCCGAAATTCAAAACGTCCAGCCACTGCTCCCACACCAAAGGGGCTAGCACTGAAAGCTCTTGCTGGCCATCACCTGCCCTAGGCAGCCCTTCCACAGCCCCACAAGCACTGGCGCTCTGAGCTTCCTAGCCACAGCACAGTGGGGACGTTCCTTCTCGGCACAGCCACAGCCCAGCTCCGAAATTCAAAACGTCCAGCCACTGCTCCCACACCAAAGGGGCTAACACTGAAAGCTCTTGCTGGCCAGCACCTGCCCTAGGCAGCCCTTCCACAGCCCCACAAGCACTGGCGCTCTGAGCTTCCTAGCCACAGCACAGTGGGGACGTTCCTTCTCGGCACAGCCACAGCCCAGCTCCCAAATTCGAAACGTCCAGCCACTGCTCCCACACCAAAGGGGCTAGCACTGAAAGCTCTTGCTGGCCAGCACCTGCCCTAGGCAGCCCTTCCACAGCCCCACAAGCACTGGCGCTCTGAGCTTCCTAGCCACAGCACAGTGGGGACGTTCCTTCTCGGCACAGCCACAGCCCAGCTCCGAAATTCGAAACGTCCAGCCACTGCTCCCACACCAAAGGGGCTAGCACTGAAAGCTCTTGCTGGCCATCACCTGCCCTAGGCAGCCCTTCCACAGCCCCACAAGCACTGGCGCTCTGAGCTTCCTAGCCACAGCACAGTGGGGACGTTCCTTCTCGGCACAGCCACAGCCCAGCTCCGAAATTCAAAACGTCCAGCCACTGCTCCCACACCAAAGGGGCTAGCACTGAAAGCTCTTGCTGGCCATCACCTGCCCTAGGCAGCCCTTCCACAGCCCCACAAGCTTTGGGGCTCTGAGCTTCCTAGCCACAGCACAGTGGGGACGTTCCTTCTCGGCACAGCCAGAGCCCAGCTCCGAAATTCGAAACGTCCAGCCACTGCTCCCACACCAAAGGGGCTAGCACTGAAAGCTCTTGCTGGCCAGCACCTTCCCTAGGCAGCCCTTCCACAGCCCCACAAGCACTGGCGCTCTGAGCTTCCTAGCCACAGCACAGTGGGGACGTTCCTTCTCGGCACAGCCACAGCCCAGCTCCGAAATTCAAAACGTCCAGCCACTGCTCCCACACCAAAGGGGCTAGCACTGAAAGCTCTTGCTGGCCAGCACCTGCCCTAGGCAGCCCTTCCACAGCCCCACAAGCACTGGCGCTCTGAGCTTCCTAGCCACAGCACAGTGGGGACGTTCCTTCTCGGCACAGCCACAGCCCAGCTCCGAAATTCGAAACGTCCAGCCACTGCTCCCACACCAAAGGGGCTAGCACTGAAAGCTCTTGCTGGCCATCACCTTCCCTAGGCAGCCCTTCCACAGCCCCACAAGCACTGGCGCTCTGAGCTTCCTAGCCACAGCACAGTGGGGACGTTCCTTCTCAGCACAGCCAGAGCCCAGCTCCGAAATTCGAAACGTCCAGCCACTGCTCCCACACCAAAGGGGCTAGCACTGAAAGCTCTTGCTGGCCATCACCTGCCCTAGGCAGCCCTTCCACAGCCCCACAAGCACTGGCGCTCTGAGCTTCCTAGCCACAGCACAGTGGGGACGTTCCTTCTCGGCACAGCCACAGCCCAGCTCCGAAATTCGAAACGTCCAGCCACTGCTCCCACACCAAAGGGGCTAACACTGAAAGCTCTTGCTGGCCATCACCTGCCCTAGGCAGCCCTTCCACAGCCCCACAAGCACTGGCGCTCTGAGCTTCCTAGCCACAGCACAGTGGGGACGTTCCTTCTCGGCACAGCCAGAGCCCAGCTCCGAAATTCGAAACGTCCAGCCACTGCTCCCACACCAAAGGGGCTAGCACTGAAAGCTCTTGCTGGCCAGCACCTGCCCTAGGCAGCCCTTCCACAGCCCCACAAGCACTGGCGCTCTGAGCTTCCTAGCCACAGCACAGTGGGGACGTTCCTTCTCGGCACAGCCACAGCCCAGCTCCCAAATTCAAAACGTCCAGCCACTGCTCCCACACCAAAGGGGCTAGCACTGAAAGCTCTTGCTGGCCAGCACCTGCCCTAGGCAGCCCTTCCACAGCCCCACAAGCACTGGCGCTCTCAGCTTCCTAGCCACAGCACAGTGGGGACGTTCCTTCTCGGCACAGCCACAGCCCAGCTCCGAAATTCAAAACGTCCAGCCACTGCTCCCACACCAAAGGGGCTAACACTGAAAGCTCTTGCTGGCCATCACCTGCCCTAGGCAGCCCTTCCACAGCCCCACAAGCTTTGGGGCTCTGAGCTTCCTAGCCACAGCACAGTGGGGACGTTCCTTCTCGGCACAGCCACAGCCCAGCTCCGAAATTCGAAACGTCCAGCCACTGCTCCCACACCAAAGGGGCTAGCACTGAAAGCTCTTGCTGGCCAGCACCTGCCCTAGGCAGCCCTTCCACAGCCCCACAAGCACTGGCGCTCTGAGCTTCCTAGCCACAGCACAGTGGGGACGTTCCTTCTCGGCACAGCCACAGCCCAGCTCCGAAATTCAAAACGTCCAGCCACTGCTCCCACACCAAAGGGGCTAACACTGAAAGCTCTTGCTGGCCATCACCTGCCCTAGGCAGCCCTTCCACAGCCCCACAAGCACTGGCGCTCTGAGCTTCCTAGCCACAGCACAGTGGGGACGTTCCTTCTCGGCACAGCCACAGCCCAGCTCCGAAATTCGAAACGTCCAGCCACTGCTCCCACACCAAAGGGGCTAACACTGAAAGCTCTTGCTGGCCATCACCTGCCCTAGGCAGCCCTTCCACAGCCCCACAAGCACTGGCGCTCTGAGCTTCCTAGCCACAGCACAGTGGGGACGTTCCTTCTCGGCACAGCCACAGCCCAGCTCCGAAATTCGAAACGTCCAGCCACTCCTCCCACACCAAAGGGGCTAGCACTGAAAGCTCTTGCTGGCCAGCACCTGCCCTAGGCAGCCCTTCCACAGCCCCACAAGCACTGGCGCTCTGAGCTTCCTAGCCACAGCACAGTGGGGACGTTCCTTCTCGGCACAGCCACAGCCCAGCTCCGAAATTCGAAACGTCCAGCCACTGCTCCCACACCAAAGGGGCTAGCACTGAAAGCTCTTGCTGGCCAGCACCTGCCCTAGGCAGCCCTTCCACAGCCCCACAAGCACTGGCGCTCTGAGCTTCCTAGCCACAGCACAGTGGGGACGTTCCTTCTCGGCACAGCCACAGCCCAGCTCCGAAATTCAAAACGTCCAGCCACTGCTCCCACACCAAAGGGGCTAGCACTGAAAGCTCTTGCTGGCCATCACCTGCCCTAGGCAGCCCTTCCACAGCCCCACAAGCTTTGGGGCTCTGAGCTTCCTAGCCACAGCACAGTGGGGACGTTCCTTCTCGGCACAGCCACAGCCCAGCTCCGAAATTCGAAACGTCCAGCCACTGCTCCCACACCAAAGGGGCTAGCACTGAAAGCTCTTGCTGGCCAGCACCTGCCCTAGGCAGCCCTTCCACAGCCCCACAAGCACTGGCGCTCTGAGCTTCCTAGCCACAGCACAGTGGGGACGTTCCTTCTCGGCACAGCCACAGCCCAGCTCCCAAATTCAAAACGTCCAGCCACTGCTCCCACACCAAAGGGGCTAGCACTGAAAGCTCTTGCTGGCCATCACCTTCCCTAGGCAGCCCTTCCACAGCCCCACAAGCACTGGCGCTCTGAGCTTCCTAGCCACAGCACAGTGGGGACGTTCCTTCTCGGCACAGCCACAGCCCAGCTCCGAAATTCGAAACGTCCAGCCACTGCTCCCACACCAAAGGGGCTAGCACTGAAAGCTCTTGCTGGCCAGCACCTGCCCTAGGCAGCCCTTCCACAGCCCCACAAGCACTGGCGCTCTGAGCTTCCTAGCCACAGCACAGTGGGGACGTTCCTTCTCGGCACAGCCACAGCCCAGCTCCCAAATTCAAAACGTCCAGCCACTGCTCCCACACCAAAGGGGCTAACACTGAAAGCTCTTGCTGGCCAGCACCTGCCCTAGGCAGCCCTTCCACAGCCCCACAAGCACTGGCGCTCTGAGCTTCCTAGCCACAGCACAGTGGGGACGTTCCTTCTCGGCACAGCCACAGCCCAGCTCCGAAATTCAAAACGTCCAGCCACTGCTCCCACACCAAAGGGGCTAACACTGAAAGCTCTTGCTGGCCATCACCTGCCCTAGGCAGCCCTTCCACAGCCCCACAAGCACTGGCGCTCTGAGCTTCCTAGCCACAGCACAGTGGGGACGTTCCTTCTCGGCACAGCCACAGCCCAGCTCCGAAATTCGAAACGTCCAGCCACTGCTCCCACACCAAAGGGGCTAACACTGAAAGCTCTTGCTGGCCATCACCTGCCCTAGGCAGCCCTTCCACAGCCCCACAAGCACTGGCGCTCTGAGCTTCCTAGCCACAGCACAGTGGGGACGTTCCTTCTCCGCACAGCCACAGCCCAGCTCCGAAATTCGAAACGTCCAGCCACTCCTCCCACACCAAAGGGGCTAGCACTGAAAGCTCTTGCTGGCCAGCACCTGCCCTAGGCAGCCCTTCCACAGCCCCACAAGCACTGGCGCTCTGAGCTTCCTAGCCACAGCACAGTGGGGACGTTCCTTCTCGGCACAGCCACAGCCCAGCTCCGAAATTCGAAACGTCCAGCCACTGCTCCCACACCAAAGGGGCTAGCACTGAAAGCTCTTGCTGGCCAGCACCTGCCCTAGGCAGCCCTTCCACAGCCCCACAAGCACTGGCGCTCTGAGCTTCCTAGCCACAGCACAGTGGGGACGTTCCTTCTCGGCACAGCCACAGCCCAGCTCCGAAATTCAAAACGT
This sequence comes from Aptenodytes patagonicus, assembly GCF_965638725.1. NCBI lineage: Eukaryota > Metazoa > Chordata > Aves > Sphenisciformes > Spheniscidae > Aptenodytes > Aptenodytes patagonicus. Next base: position 486,464 of record NW_027472028.1, on the reverse strand, counting down.
CCAGCCACTGCTCCCACACCAAAGGGGCTAGCACTGAAAGCTCTTGCTGGCCAGCACCTGCCCTAGGCAGCCCTTCCACAGCCCCACAAGCTTTGGGGCTCTGAGCTTCCTAGCCACAGCACAGTGGGGACGTTCCTTCTCGGCACAGCCACAGCCCAGCTCCGAAATTCGAAACGTCCAGCCACTGCTCCCACACCAAAGGGGCTAGCACTGAAAGCTCTTGCTGGCCAGCACCTGCCCTAGGCAGCCCTTCCACAGCCCCACAAGCACTGGCGCTCTGAGCTTCCTAGCCACAGCACAGTGGGGACGTTCCTTCTCGGCACAGCCACAGCCCAGCTCCCAAATTCAAAACGTCCAGCCACTGCTCCCACACCAAAGGGGCTAGCACTGAAAGCTCTTGCTGGCCAGCACCTGCCCTAGGCAGCCCTTCCACAGCCCCACAAGCACTGGCGCTCTGAGCTTCCTAGCCACAGCACAGTGGGGACGTTCCTTCTCGGCACAGCCACAGCCCAGCTCCGAAATTCAAAACGTCCAGCCACTGCTCCCACACCAAAGGGGCTAGCACTGAAAGCTCTTGCTGGCCATCACCTGCCCTAGGCAGCCCTTCCACAGCCCCACAAGCACTGGCGCTCTGAGCTTCCTAGTCACAGCACAGTGGGGACATTCCTTCTCGGCACAGCCACAGCCCAGCTCCCAAATTCAAAACGTCCAGCCACTGCTCCCACACCAAAGGGGCTAGCACTGAAAGCTCTTGCTGGCCATCACCTTCCCTAGGCAGCCCTTCCACAGCCCCACAAGCACTGGCGCTCTGAGCTTCCTAGCCACAGCACAGTGGGGACGTTCCTTCTCGGCACAGCCACAGCCCAGCTCCGAAATTCGAAACGTCCAGCCACTGCTCCCACACCAAAGGGGCTAGCACTGAAAGCTCTTGCTGGCCATCACCTGCCCTAGGCAGCCCTTCCACAGCCCCACAAGCACTGGCGCTCTGAGCTTCCTAGCCACAGCACAGTGGGGACGTTCCTTCTCGGCACAGCCACAGCCCAGCTCCCAAATTCAAAACGTCCAGCCACTGCTCCCACACCAAAGGGGCTAACACTGAAAGCTCTTGCTGGCCATCACCTGCCCTAGGCAGCCCTTCCACAGCCCCACAAGCACTGGCGCTCTGAGCTTCCTAGCCACAGCACAGTGGGGACGTTCCTTCTCGGCACAGCCAGAGCCCAGCTCCGAAATTCGAAACGTCCAGCCACTGCTCCCACACCAAAGGGGCTAGCACTGAAAGCTCTTGCTGGCCAGCACCTGCCCTAGGCAGCCCTTCCACAGCCCCACAAGCACTGGCGCTCTGAGCTTCCTAGCCACAGCACAGTGGGGACGTTCCTTCTCGGCACAGCCACAGCCCAGCTCCGAAATTCGAAACGTCCAGCCACTGCTCCCACACCAAAGGGGCTAGCACTGAAAGCTCTTGCTGGCCAGCACCTGCCCTAGGCAGCCCTTCCACAGCCCCACAAGCACTGGCGCTCTGAGCTTCCTAGCCACAGCACAGTGGGGACGTTCCTTCTCGGCACAGCCACAGCCCAGCTCCGAAATTCAAAACGTCCAGCCACTGCTCCCACACCAAAGGGGCTAGCACTGAAAGCTCTTGCTGGCCATCACCTTCCCTAGGCAGCCCTTCCACAGCCCCACAAGCACTGGCGCTCTGAGCTTCCTAGCCACAGCACAGTGGGGACGTTCCTTCTCGGCACAGCCAGAGCCCAGCTCCGAAATTCGAAACGTCCAGCCACTGCTCCCACACCAAAGGGGCTAGCACTGAAAGCTCTTGCTGGCCAGCACCTTCCCTAGGCAGCCCTTCCACAGCCCCACAAGCTTTGGGGCTCTGAGCTTCCTAGCCACAGCACAGTGGGGACGTTCCTTCTCGGCACAGCCAGAGCCCAGCTCCGAAATTCGAAACGTCCAGCCACTGCTCCCACACCAAAGGGGCTAGCACTGAAAGCTCTTGCTGGCCATCACCTGCCCTAGGCAGCCCTTCCACAGCCCCACAAGCACTGGCGCTCTGAGCTTCCTAGCCACAGCACAGTGGGGACGTTCCTTCTCGGCACAGCCACAGCCCAGCTCCGAAATTCAAAACGTCCAGCCACTGCTCCCACACCAAAGGGGCTAGCACTGAAAGCTCTTGCTGGCCATCACCTGCCCTAGGCAGCCCTTCCACAGCCCCACAAGCACTGGCGCTCTGAGCTTCCTAGCCACAGCACAGTGGGGACGTTCCTTCTCGGCACAGCCACAGCCCAGCTCCCAAATTCAAAACGTCCAGCCACTGCTCCCACACCAAAGGGGCTAGCACTGAAAGCTCTTGCTGGCCAGCACCTGCCCTAGGCAGCCCTTCCACAGCCCCACAAGCACTGGCGCTCTGAGCTTCCTAGCCACAGCACAGTGGGGACGTTCCTTCTCGGCACAGCCACAGCCCAGCTCCCAAATTCAAAACGTCCAGCCACTGCTCCCACACCAAAGGGGCTAGCACTGAAAGCTCTTGCTGGCCAGCACCTGCCCTAGGCAGCCCTTCCACAGCCCCACAAGCACTGGCGCTCTGAGCTTCCTAGCCACAGCACAGTGGGGACGTTCCTTCTCGGCACAGCCACAGCCCAGCTCCGAAATTCGAAACGTCCAGCCACTGCTCCCACAACAAAGGGGCTAGCACTGAAAGCTCTTGCTGGCCAGCACCTGCCCTAGGCAGCCCTTCCACAGCCCCACAAGCACTGGCGCTCTGAGCTTCCTAGCCACAGCACAGTGGGGACGTTCCTTCTCGGCACAGCCACAGCCCAGCTCCGAAATTCAAAACGTCCAGCCACTGCTCCCACACCAAAGGGGCTAACACTGAAAGCTCTTGCTGGCCATCACCTGCCCTAGGCAGCCCTTCCACAGCCCCACAAGCACTGGCGCTCTGAGCTTCCTAGCCACAGCACAGTGGGGACGTTCCTTCTCGGCACAGCCAGAGCCCAGCTCCGAAATTCGAAACGTCCAGCCACTGCTCCCACACCAAAGGGGCTAGCACTGAAAGCTCTTGCTGGCCAGCACCTGCCCTAGGCAGCCCTTCCACAGCCCCACAAGCACTGGCGCTCTGAGCTTCCTAGCCACAGCACAGTGGGGACGTTCCTTCTCGGCTCAGCCACAGCCCAGCTCCGAAATTCAAAACGTCCAGCCACTGCTCCCACACCAAAGGGGCTAGCACTGAAAGCTCTTGCTGGCCAGCACCTGCCCTAGGCAGCCCTTCCACAGCCCCACAAGCACTGGCGCTCTGAGCTTCCTAGCCACAGCACAGTGGGGACGTTCCTTCTCGGCACAGCCACAGCCCAGCTCCCAAATTCGAAACGTCCAGCCACTGCTCCCACACCAAAGGGGCTAGCACTGAAAGCTCTTGCTGGCCAGCACCTGCCCTAGGCAGCCCTTCCACAGCCCCACAAGCACTGGCGCTCTGAGCTTCCTAGCCACAGCACAGTGGGGACGTTCCTTCTCGGCACAGCCACAGCCCAGCTCCGAAATTCGAAACGTCCAGCCACTGCTCCCACACCAAAGGGGCTAGCACTGAAAGCTCTTGCTGGCCATCACCTGCCCTAGGCAGCCCTTCCACAGCCCCACAAGCACTGGCGCTCTGAGCTTCCTAGCCACAGCACAGTGGGGACGTTCCTTCTCGGCACAGCCACAGCCCAGCTCCGAAATTCAAAACGTCCAGCCACTGCTCCCACACCAAAGGGGCTAGCACTGAAAGCTCTTGCTGGCCAGCACCTGCCCTAGGCAGCCCTTCCACAGCCCCACAAGCACTGGCGCTCTGAGCTTCCTAGCCACAGCACAGTGGGGACGTTCCTTCTCGGCACAGCCACAGCCCAGCTCCGAAATTCGAAACGTCCAGCCACTGCTCCCACACCAAAGGGGCTAGCACTGAAAGCTCTTGCTGGCCAGGACCTGCCCTAGGCAGCCCTTCCACAGCCCCACAAGCACTGGCGCTCTGAGCTTCCTAGCCACAGCACAGTGGGGACGTTCCTTCTCGGCACAGCCACAGCCCAGCTCCGAAATTCAAAACGTCCAGCCACTGCTCCCACACCAAAGGGGCTAGCACTGAAAGCTCTTGCTGGCCAGCACCTGCCCTAGGCAGCCCTTCCACAGCCCCACAAGCACTGGCGCTCTGAGCTTCCTAGCCACAGCACAGTGGGGACGTTCCTTCTCGGCACAGCCACAGCCCAGCTCCGAAATTCAAAACGTCCAGCCACTGCTCCCACACCAAAGGGGCTAACACTGAAAGCTCTTGCTGGCCATCACCTGCCCTAGGCAGCCCTTCCACAGCCCCACAAGCACTGGCGCTCTGAGCTTCCTAGCCACAGCACAGTGGGGACGTTCCTTCTCGGCACAGCCAGAGCCCAGCTCCGAAATTCGAAACGTCCAGCCACTGCTCCCACACCAAAGGGGCTAGCACTGAAAGCTCTTGCTGGCCAGCACCTGCCCTAGGCAGCCCTTCCACAGCCCCACAAGCACTGGCGCTCTGAGCTTCCTAGCCACAGCACAGTGGGGACGTTCCTTCTCGGCACAGCCACAGCCCAGCTCCGAAATTCGAAACGTCCAGCCACTGCTCCCACACCAAAGGGGCTAGCACTGAAAGCTCTTGCTGGCCATCACCTGCCCTAGGCAGCCCTTCCACAGCCCCACAAGCACTGGCGCTCTGAGCTTCCTAGCCACAGCACAGTGGGGACGTTCCTTCTCGGCACAGCCACAGCCCAGCTCCCAAATTCGAAACGTCCAGCCACTGCTCCCACACCAAAGGGGCTAGCACTGAAAGCTCTTGCTGGCCATCACCTTCCCTAGGCAGCCCTTCCACAGCCCCACAAGCACTGGCGCTCTGAGCTTCCTAGCCACAGCACAGTGGGGACGTTCCTTCTCGGCACAGCCACAGCCCAGCTCCGAAATTCAAAACGTCCAGCCACTGCTCCCACACCAAAGGGGCTAGCACTGAAAGCTCTTGCTGGCCATCACCTGCCCTAGGCAGCCCTTCCACAGCCCCACAAGCACTGGCGCTCTGAGCTTCCTAGCCACAGCACAGTGGGGACGTTCCTTCTCGGCACAGCCACAGCCCAGCTCCGAAATTCAAAACGTCCAGCCACTGCTCCCACACCAAAGGGGCTAGCACTGAAAGCTCTTGCTGGCCAGCACCTGCCCTAGGCAGCCCTTCCACAGCCCCACAAGCACTGGCGCTCTGAGCTTCCTAGCCACAGCACAGTGGGGACGTTCCTTCTCGGCACAGCCACAGCCCAGCTCCGAAATTCGAAACGTCCAGCCACTGCTCCCACACCAAAGGGGCTAGCACTGAAAGCTCTTGCTGGCCAGGACCTGCCCTAGGCAGCCCTTCCACAGCCCCACAAGCACTGGCGCTCTGAGCTTCCTAGCCACAGCACAGTGGGGACGTTCCTTCTCGGCACAGCCACAGCCCAGCTCCCAAATTCAAAACGTCCAGCCACTGCTCCCACACCAAAGGGGCTAGCACTGAAAGCTCTTGCTGGCCAGCACCTGCCCTAGGCAGCCCTTCCACAGCCCCACAAGCACTGGCGCTCTGAGCTTCCTAGCCACAGCACAGTGGGGACGTTCCTTCTCGGCACAGCCACAGCCCAGCTCCGAAATTCAAAACGTCCAGCCACTGCTCCCACACCAAAGGGGCTAGCACTGAAAGCTCTTGCTGGCCATCACCTGCCCTAGGCAGCCCTTCCACAGCCCCACAAGCACTGGCGCTCTGAGCTTCCTAGCCACAGCACAGTGGGGACGTTCCTTCTCGGCACAGCCACAGCCCAGCTCCGAAATTCAAAACGTCCAGCCACTGCTCCCACACCAAAGGGGCTAGCACTGAAAGCTCTTGCTGGCCATCACCTGCCCTAGGCAGCCCTTCCACAGCCCCACAAGCACTGGCGCTCTGAGCTTCCTAGCCACAGCACAGTGGGGACGTTCCTTCTCGGCACAGCCACAGCCCAGCTCCCAAATTCGAAACGTCCAGCCACTGCTCCCACACCAAAGGGGCTAGCACTGAAAGCTCTTGCTGGCCATCACCTGCCCTAGGCAGCCCTTCCACAGCCCCACAAGCACTGGCGCTCTGAGCTTCCTAGCCACAGCACAGTGGGGACGTTCCTTCTCGGCACAGCCACAGCCCAGCTCCGAAATTCAAAACGTCCAGCCACTGCTCCCACACCAAAGGGGCTAGCACTGAAAGCTCTTGCTGGCCAGCACCTGCCCTAGGCAGCCCTTCCACAGCCCCACAAGCACTGGCGCTCTGAGCTTCCTAGCCACAGCACAGTGGGGACGTTCCTTCTCGGCACAGCCACAGCCCAGCTCCGAAATTCGAAACGTCCAGCCACTGCTCCCACACCAAAGGGGCTAGCACTGAAAGCTCTTGCTGGCCAGCACCTGCCCTAGGCAGCCCTTCCACAGCCCCACAAGCACTGGCGCTCTGAGCTTCCTAGCCACAGCACAGTGGGGACGTTCCTTATCGGCATAGCCAGAGCCCAGCTCCGAAATTCGAAACGTCCAGCCACTGCTCCCACACCAAAGGGGCTAGCACTGAAAGCTCTTGCTGGCCATCACCTTCCCTAGGCAGCCCTTCCACAGCCCCACAAGCACTGGCGCTCTGAGCTTCCTAGCCACAGCACAGTGGGGACGTTCCTTCTCGGCACAGCCAGAGCCCAGCTCCGAAATTCAAAACGTCCAGCCACTGCTCCCACACCAAAGGGGCTAGCACTGAAAGCTCTTGCTGGCCAGCACCTGCCCTAGGCAGCCCTTCCACAGCCCCACAAGCACTGGCGCTCTGAGCTTCCTAGCCACAGCACAGTGGGGACGTTCCTTCTCGGCACAGCCACAGCCCAGCTCCAAAATTCAAAACGTCCAGCCACTGCTCCCACACCAAAGGGGCTAGCACTGAAAGCTCTTGCTGGCCAGCACCTGCCCTAGGCAGCCCTTCCACAGCCCCACAAGCACTGGCGCTCTGAGCTTCCTAGCCACAGCACAGTGGGGACGTTCCTTCTCGGCACAGCCACAGCCCAGCTCCGAAATTCAAAACGTCCAGCCACTGCTCCCACACCAAAGGGGCTAGCACTGAAAGCTCTTGCTGGCCATCACCTGCCCTAGGCAGCCCTTCCACAGCCCCACAAGCACTGGCGCTCTGAGCTTCCTAGCCACAGCACAGTGGGGACGTTCCTTCTCGGCACAGCCACAGCCCAGCTCCCAAATTCAAAACGTCCAGCCACTGCTCCCACACCAAAGGGGCTAGCACTGAAAGCTCTTGCTGGCCATCACCTGCCCTAGGCAGCCCTTCCACAGCCCCACAAGCACTGGCGCTCTGAGCTTCCTAGCCACAGCACAGTGGGGACGTTCCTTCTCGGCACAGCCACAGCCCAGCTCCCAAATTCAAAACGTCCAGCCACTGCTCCCACACCAAAGGGGCTAGCACTGAAAGCTCTTGCTGGCCAGCACCTGCCCTAGGCAGCCCTTCCACAGCCCCACAAGCACTGGCGCTCTGAGCTTCCTAGCCACAGCACAGTGGGGACGTTCCTTCTCGGCACAGCCACAGCCCAGCTCCGAAATTCAAAACGTCCAGCCACTGCTCCCACACCAAAGGGGCTAGCACTGAAAGCTCTTGCTGGCCATCACCTGCCCTAGGCAGCCCTTCCACAGCCCCACAAGCACTGGCGCTCTGAGCTTCCTAGCCACAGCACAGTGGGGACGTTCCTTCTCGGCACAGCCACAGCCCAGCTCCGAAATTCAAAACGTCCAGCCACTGCTCCCACACCAAAGGGGCTAGCACTGAAAGCTCTTGCTGGCCATCACCTGCCCTAGGCAGCCCTTCCACAGCCCCACAAGCACTGGCGCTCTGAGCTTCCTAGCCACAGCACAGTGGGGACGTTCCTTCTCGGCACAGCCACAGCCCAGCTCCCAAATTCGAAACGTCCAGCCACTGCTCCCACACCAAAGGGGCTAGCACTGAAAGCTCTTGCTGGCCATCACCTGCCCTAGGCAGCCCTTCCACAGCCCCACAAGCACTGGCGCTCTGAGCTTCCTAGCCACAGCACAGTGGGGACGTTCCTTCTCGGCACAGCCACAGCCCAGCTCCGAAATTCAAAACGTCCAGCCACTGCTCCCACACCAAAGGGGCTAGCACTGAAAGCTCTTGCTGGCCAGCACCTGCCCTAGGCAGCCCTTCCACAGCCCCACAAGCACTGGCGCTCTGAGCTTCCTAGCCACAGCACAGTGGGGACGTTCCTTCTCGGCACAGCCACAGCCCAGCTCCGAAATTCGAAACGTCCAGCCACTGCTCCCACACCAAAGGGGCTAGCACTGAAAGCTCTTGCTGGCCAGCACCTGCCCTAGGCAGCCCTTCCACAGCCCCACAAGCACTGGCGCTCTGAGCTTCCTAGCCACAGCACAGTGGGGACGTTCCTTATCGGCATAGCCAGAGCCCAGCTCCGAAATTCGAAACGTCCAGCCACTGCTCCCACACCAAAGGGGCTAGCACTGAAAGCTCTTGCTGGCCATCACCTTCCCTAGGCAGCCCTTCCACAGCCCCACAAGCACTGGCGCTCTGAGCTTCCTAGCCACAGCACAGTGGGGACGTTCCTTCTCGGCACAGCCAGAGCCCAGCTCCGAAATTCAAAACGTCCAGCCACTGCTCCCACACCAAAGGGGCTAGCACTGAAAGCTCTTGCTGGCCAGCACCTGCCCTAGGCAGCCCTTCCACAGCCCCACAAGCACTGGCGCTCTGAGCTTCCTAGCCACAGCACAGTGGGGACGTTCCTTCTCGGCACAGCCACAGCCCAGCTCCGAAATTCGAAACGTCCAGCCACTGCTCCCACACCAAAGGGGCTAGCACTGAAAGCTCTTGCTGGCCATCACCTTCCCTAGGCAGCCCTTCCACAGCCCCACAAGCACTGGCGCTCTGAGCTTCCTAGCCACAGCACAGTGGGGACGTTCCTTCTCGGCACAGCCAGAGCCCAGCTCCGAAATTCAAAACGTCCAGCCACTGCTCCCACACCAAAGGGGCTAGCACTGAAAGCTCTTGCTGGCCAGCACCTGCCCTAGGCAGCCCTTCCACAGCCCCACAAGCACTGGCGCTCTGAGCTTCCTAGCCACAGCACAGTGGGGACGTTCCTTCTCGGCACAGCCACAGCCCAGCTCCAAAATTCAAAACGTCCAGCCACTGCTCCCACACCAAAGGGGCTAGCACTGAAAGCTCTTGCTGGCCAGCACCTGCCCTAGGCAGCCCTTCCACAGCCCCACAAGCACTGGCGCTCTGAGCTTCCTAGCCACAGCACAGTGGGGACGTTCCTTCTCGGCACAGCCACAGCCCAGCTCCGAAATTCAAAACGTCCAGCCACTGCTCCCACACCAAAGGGGCTAGCACTGAAAGCTCTTGCTGGCCATCACCTGCCCTAGGCAGCCCTTCCACAGCCCCACAAGCACTGGCGCTCTGAGCTTCCTAGCCACAGCACAGTGGGGACGTTCCTTCTCGGCACAGCCACAGCCCAGCTCCCAAATTCAAAACGTCCAGCCACTGCTCCCACACCAAAGGGGCTAGCACTGAAAGCTCTTGCTGGCCATCACCTGCCCTAGGCAGCCCTTCCACAGCCCCACAAGCACTGGCGCTCTGAGCTTCCTAGCCACAGCACAGTGGGGACGTTCCTTCTCGGCACAGCCACAGCCCAGCTCCCAAATTCAAAACGTCCAGCCACTGCTCCCACACCAAAGGGGCTAGCACTGAAAGCTCTTGCTGGCCAGCACCTGCCCTAGGCAGCCCTTCCACAGCCCCACAAGCACTGGCGCTCTGAGCTTCCTAGCCACAGCACAGTGGGGACGTTCCTTCTCGGCACAGCCACAGCCCAGCTCCGAAATTCAAAACGTCCAGCCACTGCTCCCACACCAAAGGGGCTAGCACTGAAAGCTCTTGCTGGCCATCACCTGCCCTAGGCAGCCCTTCCACAGCCCCACAAGCACTGGCGCTCTGAGCTTCCTAGCCACAGCACAGTGGGGACGTTCCTTCTCGGCACAGCCACAGCCCAGCTCCGAAATTCAAAACGTCCAGCCACTGCTCCCACACCAAAGGGGCTAGCACTGAAAGCTCTTGCTGGCCATCACCTGCCCTAGGCAGCCCTTCCACAGCCCCACAAGCACTGGCGCTCTGAGCTTCCTAGCCACAGCACAGTGGGGACGTTCCTTCTCGGCACAGCCACAGCCCAGCTCCCAAATTCGAAACGTCCAGCCACTGCTCCCACACCAAAGGGGCTAGCACTGAAAGCTCTTGCTGGCCATCACCTGCCCTAGGCAGCCCTTCCACAGCCCCACAAGCACTGGCGCTCTGAGCTTCCTAGCCACAGCACAGTGGGGACGTTCCTTCTCGGCACAGCCACAGCCCAGCTCCGAAATTCAAAACGTCCAGCCACTGCTCCCACACCAAAGGGGCTAGCACTGAAAGCTCTTGCTGGCCAGCACCTGCCCTAGGCAGCCCTTCCACAGCCCCACAAGCACTGGCGCTCTGAGCTTCCTAGCCACAGCACAGTGGGGACGTTCCTTCTCGGCACAGCCACAGCCCAGCTCCGAAATTCGAAACGTCCAGCCACTGCTCCCACACCAAAGGGGCTAGCACTGAAAGCTCTTGCTGGCCAGCACCTGCCCTAGGCAGCCCTTCCACAGCCCCACAAGCACTGGCGCTCTGAGCTTCCTAGCCACAGCACAGTGGGGACGTTCCTTATCGGCATAGCCAGAGCCCAGCTCCGAAATTCGAAACGTCCAGCCACTGCTCCCACACCAAAGGGGCTAGCACTGAAAGCTCTTGCTGGCCATCACCTTCCCTAGGCAGCCCTTCCACAGCCCCACAAGCACTGGCGCTCTGAGCTTCCTAGCCACAGCACAGTGGGGACGTTCCTTCTCGGCACAGCCAGAGCCCAGCTCCGAAATTCAAAACGTCCAGCCACTGCTCCCACACCAAAGGGGCTAGCACTGAAAGCTCTTGCTGGCCAGCACCTGCCCTAGGCAGCCCTTCCACAGCCCCACAAGCACTGGCGCTCTGAGCTTCCTAGCCACAGCACAGTGGGGACGTTCCTTCTCGGCACAGCCACAGCCCAGCTCCAAAATTCAAAACGTCCAGCCACTGCTCCCACACCAAAGGGGCTAGCACTGAAAGCTCTTGCTGGCCAGCACCTGCCCTAGGCAGCCCTTCCACAGCCCCACAAGCACTGGCGCTCTGAGCTTCCTAGCCACAGCACAGTGGGGACGTTCCTTCTCGGCACAGCCACAGCCCAGCTCCGAAATTCAAAACGTCCAGCCACTGCTCCCACACCAAAGGGGCTAGCACTGAAAGCTCTTGCTGGCCATCACCTGCCCTAGGCAGCCCTTCCACAGCCCCACAAGCACTGGCGCTCTGAGCTTCCTAGCCACAGCACAGTGGGGACGTTCCTTCTCGGCACAGCCACAGCCCAGCTCCCAAATTCAAAACGTCCAGCCACTGCTCCCACACCAAAGGGGCTAGCACTGAAAGCTCTTGCTGGCCATCACCTGCCCTAGGCAGCCCTTCCACAGCCCCACAAGCACTGGCGCTCTGAGCTTCCTAGCCACAGCACAGTGGGGACGTTCCTTCTCGGCACAGCCAGAGCCCAGCTCCGAAATTCGAAACGTCCAGCCACTGCTCCCACACCAAAGGGGCTAGCACTGAAAGCTCTTGCTGGCCAGCACCTGCCCTAGGCAGCCCTTCCACAGCCCCACAAGCACTGGCGCTCTGAGCTTCCTAGCCACAGCACAGCGGGGACGTTCCTTCTCGGCACAGCCACAGCCCAGCTCCCAAATTCAAAACGTCCAGCCACTGCTCCCACACCAAAGGGGCTAACACTGAAAGCTCTTGCTGGCCATCACCTGCCCTAGGCAGCCCTTCCACAGCCCCACAAGCACTGGCGCTCTGAGCTTCCTAGCCACAGCACAGTGGGGACGTTCCTTCTCGGCACAGCCACAGCCCAGCTCCGAAATTCAAAACGTCCAGCCACTGCTCCCACACCAAAGGGGCTAGCACTGAAAGCTCTTGCTGGCCATCACCTTCCCTAGGCAGCCCTTCCACAGCCCCACAAGCACTGGCGCTCTGAGCTTCCTAGCCACAGCACAGTGGGGACGTTCCTTCTCGGCACAGCCAGAGCCCAGCTCCAAAATTCAAAACGTCCAGCCACTGCTCCCACACCAAAGGGGCTAGCACTGAAAGCTCTTGCTGGCCATCACCTGCCCTAGGCAGCCCTTCCACAGCCCCACAAGCACTGGCGCTCTGAGCTTCCTAGCCACAGCACAGTGGGGACGTTCCTTCTCGGCACAGCCACAGCCCAGCTCCGAAATTCAAAACGTCCAGCCACTGCTCCCACACCAAAGGGGCTAGCACTGAAAGCTCTTGCTGGCCATCACCTTCCCTAGGCAGCCCTTCCACAGCCCCACAAGCACTGGCGCTCTGAGCTTCCTAGCCACAGCACAGTGGGGACGTTCCTTCTCGGCACAGCCACAGCCCAGCTCCGAAATTCAAAACGTCCAGCCACTGCTCCCACACCAAAGGGGCTAGCACTGAAAGCTCTTGCTGGCCATCACCTGCCCTAGGCAGCCCTTCCACAGCCCCACAAGCACTGGCGCTCTGAGCTTCCTAGCCACAGCACAGTGGGGACGTTCCTTCTCGGCACAGCCACAGCCCAGCTCCGAAATTCAAAACGTCCAGCCACTGCTCCCACACCAAAGGGGCTAGCACTGAAAGCTCTTGCTGGCCAGCACCTGCCCTAGGCAGCCCTTCCACAGCCCCACAAGCACTGGCGCTCTGAGCTTCCTAGCCACAGCACAGTGGGGACGTTCCTTCTCGGCACAGCCACAGCCCAGCTCCGAAATTCGAAACGTCCAGCCACTGCTCCCACACCAAAGGGGCTAGCACTGAAAGCTCTTGCTGGCCAGGACCTGCCCTAGGCAGCCCTTCCACAGCCCCACAAGCACTGGCGCTCTGAGCTTCCTAGCCACAGCACAGTGGGGACGTTCCTTCTCGGCACAGCCACAGCCCAGCTCCGAAATTCAAAACGTCCAGCCACTGCTCCCACACCAAAGGGGCTAGCACTGAAAGCTCTTGCTGGCCAGCACCTGCCCTAGGCAGCCCTTCCACAGCCCCACAAGCACTGGCGCTCTGAGCTTCCTAGCCACAGCACAGTGGGGACGTTCCTTCTCGGCACAGCCACAGCCCAGCTCCGAAATTCAAAACGTCCAGCCACTGCTCCCACACCAAAGGGGCTAGCACTGAAAGCTCTTGCTGGCCATCACCTGCCCTAGGCAGCCCTTCCACAGCCCCACAAGCACTGGCGCTCTGAGCTTCCTAGCCACAGCACAGTGGGGACGTTCCTTCTCGGCACAGCCACAGCCCAGCTCCGAAATTCAAAACGTCCAGCCACTGCTCCCACACCAAAGGGGCTAGCACTGAAAGCTCTTGCTGGCCAGCACCTGCCCTAGGCAGCCCTTCCACAGCCCCACAAGCACTGGCGCTCTGAGCTTCCTAGCCACAGCACAGTGGGGACGTTCCTTCTCGGCACAGCCACAGCCCAGCTCCGAAATTCAAAACGTCCAGCCACTGCTCCCACACCAAAGGGGCTAGCACTGAAAGCTCTTGCTGGCCATCACCTGCCCTAGGCAGCCCTTCCACAGCCCCACAAGCACTGGCGCTCTGAGCTTCCTAGTCACAGCACAGTGGGGACGTTCCTTCTCGGCACAGCCACAGCCCAGCTCCGAAATTCAAAACGTCCAGCCACTGCTCCCACACCAAAGGGGCTAGCACTGAAAGCTCTTGCTGGCCAGCACCTGCCCTAGGCAGCCCTTCCACAGCCCCACAAGCACTGGCGCTCTGAGCTTCCTAGCCACAGCACAGTGGGGACGTTCCTTCTCGGCACAGCCACAGCCCAGCTCCGAAATTCGAAACGTCCAGCCACTGCTCCCACACCAAAGGGGCTAGCACTGAAAGCTCTTGCTGGCCAGCACCTGCCCTAGGCAGCCCTTCCACAGCCCCACAAGCACTGGCGCTCTGAGCTTCCTAGCCACAGCACAGTGGGGACGTTCCTTCTCGGCACAGCCACAGCCCAGCTCCGAAATTCAAAACGTCCAGCCACTGCTCCCACACCAAAGGGGCTAGCACTGAAAGCTCTTGCTGGCCATCACCTGCCCTAGGCAGCCCTTCCACAGCCCCACAAGCACTGGCGCTCTGAGCTTCCTAGCCACAGCACAGTGGGGACGTTCCTTCTCGGCACAGCCACAGCCCAGCTCCGAAATTCAAAACGTCCAGCCACTGCTCCCACACCAAAGGGGCTAGCACTGAAAGCTCTTGCTGGCCAGCACCTGCCCTAGGCAGCCCTTCCACAGCCCCACAAGCACTGGCGCTCTGAGCTTCCTAGCCACAGCACAGTGGGGACGTTCCTTCTCGGCACAGCCACAGCCCAGCTCCAAAATTCAAAACGTCCAGCCACTGCTCCCACACCAAAGGGGCTAGCACTGAAAGCTCTTGCTGGCCAGCACCTGCCCTAGGCAGCCCTTCCACAGCCCCACAAGCACTGGCGCTCTGAGCTTCCTAGCCACAGCACAGTGGGGACGTTCCTTCTCGGCACAGCCACAGCCCAGCTCCGAAATTCAAAACGTCCAGCCACTGCTCCCACACCAAAGGGGCTAGCACTGAAAGCTCTTGCTGGCCATCACCTGCCCTAGGCAGCCCTTCCACAGCCCCACAAGCACTGGCGCTCTGAGCTTCCTAGCCACAGCACAGTGGGGACGTTCCTTCTCGGCACAGCCACAGCCCAGCTCCCAAATTCAAAACGTCCAGCCACTGCTCCCACACCAAAGGGGCTAGCACTGAAAGCTCTTGCTGGCCATCACCTTCCCTAGGCAGCCCTTCCACAGCCCCACAAGCACTGGCGCTCTGAGCTTCCTAGCCACAGCACAGTGGGGACGTTCCTTCTCGGCACAGCCAGAGCCCAGCTCCGAAATTCGAAACGTCCAGCCACTGCTCCCACACCAAAGGGGCTAGCACTGAAAGCTCTTGCTGGCCATCACCTGCCCTAGGCAGCCCTTCCACAGCCCCACAAGCACTGGCGCTCTGAGCTTCCTAGCCACAGCACAGCGGGGACGTTCCTTCTCGGCACAGCCACAGCCCAGCTCCCAAATTCAAAACGTCCAGCCACTGCTCCCACACCAAAGGGGCTAACACTGAAAGCTCTTGCTGGCCATCACCTGCCCTAGGCAGCCCTTCCACAGCCCCACAAGCACTGGCGCTCTGAGCTTCCTAGCCACAGCACAGTGGGGACGTTCCTTCTCGGCACAGCCACAGCCCAGCTCCGAAATTCAAAACGTCCAGCCACTGCTCCCACACCAAAGGGGCTAGCACTGAAAGCTCTTGCTGGCCATCACCTTCCCTAGGCAGCCCTTCCACAGCCCCACAAGCACTGGCGCTCTGAGCTTCCTAGCCACAGCACAGTGGGGACGTTCCTTCTCGGCACAGCCAGAGCCCAGCTCCAAAATTCAAAACGTCCAGCCACTGCTCCCACACCAAAGGGGCTAGCACTGAAAGCTCTTGCTGGCCAGCACCTGCCCTAGGCAGCCCTTCCACAGCCCCACAAGCACTGGCGCTCTGAGCTTCCTAGCCACAGCACAGTGGGGACGTTCCTTCTCGGCACAGCCACAGCCCAGCTCCCAAATTCAAAACGTCCAGCCACTGCTCCCACACCAAAGGGGCTAGCACTGAAAGCTCTTGCTGGCCATTACCTTCCCTAGGCAGCCCTTCCACAGCCCCACAAGCACTGGCGCTCTGAGCTTCCTAGCCACAGCACAGTGGGGACGTTCCTTCTCGGCACAGCCACAGCCCAGCTCCGAAATTCAAAACGTCCAGCCACTGCTCCCACACCAAAGGGGCTAGCACTGAAAGCTCTTGCTGGCCATCACCTGCCCTAGGCAGCCCTTCCACAGCCCCACAAGCACTGGCGCTCTGAGCTTCCTAGCCACAGCACAGTGGGGACGTTCCTTCTCGGCACAGCCACAGCCCAGCTCCGAAATTCGAAACGTCCAGCCACTGCTCCCACACCAAAGGGGCTAGCACTGAAAGCTCTTGCTGGCCAGCACCTGCCCTAGGCAGCCCTTCCACAGCCCCACAAGCTTTGGGGCTCTGAGCTTCCTAGCCACAGCACAGTGGGGACGTTCCTTCTCGGCACAGCCACAGCCCAGCTCCCAAATTCGAAACGTCCAGCCACTGCTCCCACACCAAAGGGGCTAGCACTGAAAGCTCTTGCTGGCCAGCACCTTCCCTAGGCAGCCCTTCCACAGCCCCACAAGCTTTGGGGCTCTGAGCTTCCTAGCCACAGCACAGTGGGGACGTTCCTTCTCGGCACAGCCAGAGCCCAGCTCCGAAATTCGAAACGTCCAGCCACTGCTCCCACACCAAAGGGGCTAGCACTGAAAGCTCTTGCTGGCCAGCACCTTCCCTAGGCAGCCCTTCCACAGCCCCACAAGCACTGGCGCTCTGAGCTTCCTAGCCACAGCACAGTGGGGACGTTCCTTCTCGGCACAGCCACAGCCCAGCTCCGAAATTCAAAACGTCCAGCCACTGCTCCCACACCAAAGGGGCTAGCACTGAAAGCTCTTGCTGGCCATCACCTGCCCTAGGCAGCCCTTCCACAGCCCCACAAGCACTGGCGCTCTGAGCTTCCTAGCCACAGCACAGTGGGGACGTTCCTTCTCGGCACAGCCACAGCCCAGCTCCCAAATTCAAAACGTCCAGCCACTGCTCCCACACCAAAGGGGCTAGCACTGAAAGCTCTTGCTGGCCATCACCTTCCCTAGGCAGCCCTTCCACAGCCCCACAAGCACTGGCGCTCTGAGCTTCCTAGCCACAGCACAGTGGGGACGTTCCTTCTCGGCACAGCCACAGCCCAGCTCCCAAATTCGAAACGTCCAGCCACTGCTCCCACACCAAAGGGGCTAGCACTGAAAGCTCTTGCTGGCCATCACCTGCCCTAGGCAGCCCTTCCACAGCCCCACAAGCACTGGCGCTCTGAGCTTCCTAGCCACAGCACAGTGGGGACGTTCCTTCTCGGCACAGCCACAGCCCAGCTCCGAAATTCGAAACGTCCAGCCACTGCTCCCACACCAAAGGGGCTAGCACTGAAAGCTCTTGCTGGCCATCACCTGCCCTAGGCAGCCCTTCCACAGCCCCACAAGCACTGGCGCTCTGAGCTTCCTAGCCACAGCACAGTGGGGACGTTCCTTCTCGGCACAGCCACAGCCCAGCTCCCAAATTCAAAACGTCCAGCCACTGCTCCCACACCAAAGGGGCTAGCACTGAAAGCTCTTGCTGGCCAGCACCTGCCCTAGGCAGCCCTTCCACAGCCCCACAAGCACTGGCGCTCTGAGCTTCCTAGCCACAGCACAGTGGGGACGTTCCTTCTCGGCACAGCCACAGCCCAGCTCCGAAATTCGAAACGTCCAGCCACTGCTCCCACACCAAAGGGGCTAGCACTGAAAGCTCTTGCTGGCCAGCACCTGCCCTAGGCAGCCCTTCCACAGCCCCACAAGCACTGGCGCTCTGAGCTTCCTAGCCACAGCACAGTGGGGACGTTCCTTCTCGGCACAGCCACAGCCCAGCTCCGAAATTCAAAACGTCCAGCCACTGCTCCCACACCAATGGGGCTAGCACTGAAAGCTCTTGCTGGCCATCACCTGCCCTAGGCAGCCCTTCCACAGCCCCACAAGCACTGGCGCTCTGAGCTTCCTAGCCACAGCACAGTGGGGACGTTCCTTCTCGGCACAGCCACAGCCCAGCTCCCAAATTCGAAACGTCCAGCCACTGCTCCCACACCAAAGGGGCTAGCACTGAAAGCTCTTGCTGGCCATCACCTTCCCTAGGCAGCCCTTCCACAGCCCCACAAGCACTGGCGCTCTGAGCTTCCTAGCCACAGCACAGTGGGGACGTTCCTTCTCGGCACAGCCACAGCCCAGCTCCGAAATTCGAAACGTCCAGCCACTGCTCCCACACCAAAGGGGCTAGCACTGAAAGCTCTTGCTGGCCAGCACCTGCCCTAGGCAGCCCTTCCACAGCCCCACAAGCACTGGCGCTCTGAGCTTCCTAGCCACAGCACAGTGGGGACGTTCCTTCTCGGCACAGCCACAGCCCAGCTCCGAAATTCAAAACGTCCAGCCACTGCTCCCACACCAAAGGGGCTAGCACTGAAAGCTCTTGCTGGCCAGCACCTGCCCTAGGCAGCCCTTCCACAGCCCCACAAGCACTGGCGCTCTGAGCTTCCTAGCCACAGCACAGTGGGGACGTTCCTTCTCGGCACAGCCACAGCCCAGCTCCGAAATTCAAAACGTCCAGCCACTGCTCCCACACCAAAGGGGCTAGCACTGAAAGCTCTTGCTGGCCATCACCTTCCCTAGGCAGCCCTTCCACAGCCCCACAAGCACTGGCGCTCTGAGCTTCCTAGCCACAGCACAGTGGGGACGTTCCTTCTCGGCACAGCCAGAGCCCAGCTCCGAAATTCAAAACGTCCAGCCACTGCTCCCACACCAAAGGGGCTAGCACTGAAAGCTCTTGCTGGCCAGCACCTGCCCTAGGCAGCCCTTCCACAGCCCCACAAGCACTGGCGCTCTGAGCTTCCTAGCCACAGCACAGTGGGGACGTTCCTTCTCGGCACAGCCACAGCCCAGCTCCCAAATTCAAAACGTCCAGCCACTGCTCCCACACCAAAGGGGCTAGCACTGAAAGCTCTTGCTGGCCATTACCTTCCCTAGGCAGCCCTTCCACAGCCCCACAAGCACTGGCGCTCTGAGCTTCCTAGCCACAGCACAGTGGGGACGTTCCTTCTCGGCACAGCCACAGCCCAGCTCCGAAATTCAAAACGTCCAGCCACTGCTCCCACACCAAAGGGGCTAGCACTGAAAGCTCTTGCTGGCCATCACCTGCCCTAGGCAGCCCTTCCACAGCCCCACAAGCACTGGCGCTCTGAGCTTCCTAGCCACAGCACAGTGGGGACGTTCCTTCTCGGCACAGCCACAGCCCAGCTCCGAAATTCAAAACGTCCAGCCACTGCTCCCACACCAAAGGGGCTAGCACTGAAAGCTCTTGCTGGCCAGCACCTGCCCTAGGCAGCCCTTCCACAGCCCCACAAGCACTGGCGCTCTGAGCTTCCTAGCCACAGCACAGTGGGGACGTTCCTTCTCGGCACAGCCACAGCCCAGCTCCGAAATTCGAAACGTCCAGCCACTGCTCCCACACCAAAGGGGCTAGCACTGAAAGCTCTTGCTGGCCAGCACCTTCCCTAGGCAGCCCTTCCACAGCCCCACAAGCTTTGGGGCTCTGAGCTTCCTAGCCACAGCACAGTGGGGACGTTCCTTCTCGGCACAGCCAGAGCCCAGCTCCGAAATTCGAAACGTCCAGCCACTGCTCCCACACCAAAGGGGCTAGCACTGAAAGCTCTTGCTGGCCAGCACCTTCCCTAGGCAGCCCTTCCACAGCCCCACAAGCACTGGCGCTCTGAGCTTCCTAGCCACAGCACAGTGGGGACGTTCCTTCTCGGCACAGCCACAGCCCAGCTCCGAAATTCAAAACGTCCAGCCACTGCTCCCACACCAAAGGGGCTAGCACTGAAAGCTCTTGCTGGCCATCACCTGCCCTAGGCAGCCCTTCCACAGCCCCACAAGCACTGGCGCTCTGAGCTTCCTAGCCACAGCACAGTGGGGACGTTCCTTCTCGGCACAGCCACAGCCCAGCTCCCAAATTCAAAACGTCCAGCCACTGCTCCCACACCAAAGGGGCTAGCACTGAAAGCTCTTGCTGGCCATCACCTTCCCTAGGCAGCCCTTCCACAGCCCCACAAGCACTGGCGCTCTGAGCTTCCTAGCCACAGCACAGTGGGGACGTTCCTTCTCGGCACAGCCACAGCCCAGCTCCCAAATTCGAAACGTCCAGCCACTGCTCCCACACCAAAGGGGCTAGCACTGAAAGCTCTTGCTGGCCAGCACCTGCCCTAGGCAGCCCTTCCACAGCCCCACAAGCACTGGCGCTCTGAGCTTCCTAGCCACAGCACAGTGGGGACGTTCCTTCTCGGCACAGCCACAGCCCAGCTCCGAAATTCGAAACGTCCAGCCACTGCTCCCACACCAAAGGGGCTAGCACTGAAAGCTCTTGCTGGCCATCACCTGCCCTAGGCAGCCCTTCCACAGCCCCACAAGCACTGGCGCTCTGAGCTTCCTAGCCACAGCACAGTGGGGACGTTCCTTCTCGGCACAGCCACAGCCCAGCTCCGAAATTCGAAACGTCCAGCCACTGCTCCCACACCAAAGGGGCTAGCACTGAAAGCTCTTGCTGGCCAGCACCTGCCCTAGGCAGCCCTTCCACAGCCCCACAAGCACTGGCGCTCTGAGCTTCCTAGCCACAGCACAGTGGGGACGTTCCTTCTCGGCACAGCCACAGCCCAGCTCCCAAATTCGAAACGTCCAGCCACTGCTCCCACACCAAAGGGGCTAGCACTGAAAGCTCTTGCTGGCCAGCACCTGCCCTAGGCAGCCCTTCCACAGCCCCACAAGCACTGGCGCTCTGAGCTTCCTAGCCACAGCACAGTGGGGACGTTCCTTCTCGGCACAGCCACAGCCCAGCTCCGAAATTCAAAACGTCCAGCCACTGCTCCCACACCAAAGGGGCTAGCACTGAAAGCTCTTGCTGGCCATCACCTGCCCTAGGCAGCCCTTCCACAGCCCCACAAGCACTGGCGCTCTGAGCTTCCTAGCCACAGCACAGTGGGGACGTTCCTTCTCGGCACAGCCACAGCCCAGCTCCCAAATTCGAAACGTCCAGCCACTGCTCCCACACCAAAGGGGCTAGCACTGAAAGCTCTTGCTGGCCAGCACCTGCCCTAGGCAGCCCTTCCACAGCCCCACAAGCACTGGCGCTCTGAGCTTCCTAGCCACAGCACAGTGGGGACGTTCCTTCTCGGCACAGCCACAGCCCAGCTCCGAAATTCAAAACGTCCAGCCACTGCTCCCACACCAAAGGGGCTAGCACTGAAAGCTCTTGCTGGCCATCACCTGCCCTAGGCAGCCCTTCCACAGCCCCACAAGCACTGGCGCTCTGAGCTTCCTAGCCACAGCACAGTGGGGACGTTCCTTCTCGGCACAGCCACAGCCCAGCTCCGAAATTCGAAACGTCCAGCCACTGCTCCCACACCAAAGGGGCTAGCACTGAAAGCTCTTGCTGGCCAGGACCTGCCCTAGGCAGCCCTTCCACAGCCCCACAAGCACTGGCGCTCTGAGCTTCCTAGCCACAGCACAGTGGGGACGTTCCTTCTCGGCACAGCCACAGCCCAGCTCCCAAATTCGAAACGTCCAGCCACTGCTCCCACACCAAAGGGGCTAGCACTGAAAGCTCTTGCTGGCCAGCACCTGCCCTAGGCAGCCCTTCCACAGCCCCACAAGCACTGGCGCTCTGAGCTTCCTAGCCACAGCACAGTGGGGACGTTCCTTCTCGGCACAGCCACAGCCCAGCTCCGAAATTCAAAACGTCCAGCCACTGCTCCCACACCAAAGGGGCTAGCACTGAAAGCTCTTGCTGGCCAGCACCTGCCCTAGGCAGCCCTTCCACAGCCCCACAAGCACTGGCGCTCTGAGCTTCCTAGCCACAGCACAGTGGGGACGTTCCTTCTCGGCACAGCCACAGCCCAGCTCCGAAATTCGAAACGTCCAGCCACTGCTCCCACACCAAAGGGGCTAGCACTGAAAGCTCTTGCTGGCCATCACCTTCCCTAGGCAGCCCTTCCACAGCCCCACAAGCACTGGCGCTCTGAGCTTCCTAGTCACAGCACAGTGGGGACGTTCCTTCTCGGCACAGCCACAGCCCAGCTCCGAAATTCAAAACGTCCAGCCACTGCTCCCACACCAAAGGGGCTAGCACTGAAAGCTCTTGCTGGCCAGCACCTTCCCTAGGCAGCCCTTCCACAGCCCCACAAGCACTGGCGCTCTGAGCTTCCTAGCCACAGCACAGTGGGGACGTTCCTTCTCGGCACAGCCACAGCCCAGCTCCGAAATTCGAAACGTCCAGCCACTGCTCCCACACCAAAGGGGCTAGCACTGAAAGCTCTTGCTGGCCAGCACCTGCCCTAGGCAGCCCTTCCACAGCCCCACAAGCACTGGCGCTCTGAGCTTCCTAGCCACAGCACAGTGGGGACGTTCCTTCTCGGCACAGCCACAGCCCAGCTCCGAAATTCGAAACGTCCAGCCACTGCTCCCACACCAAAGGGGCTAGCACTGAAAGCTCTTGCTGGCCAGCACCTGCCCTAGGCAGCCCTTCCACAGCCCCACAAGCACTGGCGCTCTGAGCTTCCTAGCCACAGCACAGTGGGGACGTTCCTTCTCGGCACAGCCACAGCCCAGCTCCGAAATTCAAAACGTCCAGCCACTGCTCCCACACCAAAGGGGCTAGCACTGAAAGCTCTTGCTGGCCAGCACCTGCCCTAGGCAGCCCTTCCACAGCCCCACAAGCACTGGCGCTCTGAGCTTCCTAGCCACAGCACAGTGGGGACGTTCCTTCTCGGCACAGCCACAGCCCAGCTCCGAAATTCAAAACGTCCAGCCACTGCTCCCACACCAAAGGGGCTAGCACTGAAAGCTCTTGCTGGCCAGCACCTGCCCTAGGCAGCCCTTCCACAGCCCCACAAGCACTGGCGCTCTGAGCTTCCTAGCCACAGCACAGTGGGGACGTTCCTTCTCGGCACAGCCACAGCCCAGCTCCGAAATTCGAAACGTCCAGCCACTGCTCCCACACCAAAGGGGCTAGCACTGAAAGCTCTTGCTGGCCAGGACCTGCCCTAGGCAGCCCTTCCACAGCCCCACAAGCACTGGCGCTCTGAGCTTCCTAGCCACAGCACAGTGGGGACGTTCCTTCTCGGCACAGCCACAGCCCAGCTCCGAAATTCAAAACGTCCAGCCACTGCTCCCACACCAAAGGGGCTAGCACTGAAAGCTCTTGCTGGCCATCACCTTCCCTAGGCAGCCCTTCCACAGCCCCACAAGCACTGGCGCTCTGAGCTTCCTAGTCACAGCACAGTGGGGACGTTCCTTCTCGGCACAGCCACAGCCCAGCTCCGAAATTCAAAACGTCCAGCCACTGCTCCCACACCAAAGGGGCTAGCACTGAAAGCTCTTGCTGGCCAGCACCTGCCCTAGGCAGCCCTTCCACAGCCCCACAAGCACTGGCGCTCTGAGCTTCCTAGCCACAGCACAGTGGGGACGTTCCTTCTCGGCACAGCCACAGCCCAGCTTCGAAATTCGAAACGTCCAGCCACTGCTCCCACACCAAAGGGGCTAGCACTGAAAGCTCTTGCTGGCCAGCACCTGCCCTAGGCAGCCCTTCCACAGCCCCACAAGCACTGGCGCTCTGAGCTTCCTAGCCACAGCACAGCGGGGACGTTCCTTCTCGGCACAGCCACAGCCCAGCTCCCAAATTCAAAACGTCCAGCCACTGCTCCCACACCAAAGGGGCTAGCACTGAAAGCTCTTGCTGGCCATCACCTGCCCTAGGCAGCCCTTCCACAGCCCCACAAGCACTGGCGCTCTGAGCTTCCTAGCCACAGCACAGTGGGGACGTTCCTTCTCGGCACAGCCACAGCCCAGCTCCCAAATTCGAAACGTCCAGCCACTGCTCCCACACCAAAGGGGCTAGCACTGAAAGCTCTTGCTGGCCAGCACCTTCCCTAGGCAGCCCTTCCACAGCCCCACAAGCACTGGCGCTCTGAGCTTCCTAGCCACAGCACAGTGGGGACGTTCCTTCTCGGCACAGCCACAGCCCAGCTCCGAAATTCAAAACGTCCAGCCACTGCTCCCACACCAAAGGGGCTAGCACTGAAAGCTCTTGCTGGCCAGCACCTGCCCTAGGCAGCCCTTCCACAGCCCCACAAGCACTGGCGCTCTGAGCTTCCTAGCCACAGCACAGTGGGGACGTTCCTTCTCGGCACAGCCACAGCCCAGCTCCGAAATTCGAAACGTCCAGCCACTGCTCCCACACCAAAGGGGCTAGCACTGAAAGCTCTTGCTGGCCAGCACCTGCCCTAGGCAGCCCTTCCACAGCCCCACAAGCACTGGCGCTCTGAGCTTCCTAGCCACAGCACAGTGGGGACGTTCCTTCTCGGCACAGCCACAGCCCAGCTCCCAAATTCAAAACGTCCAGCCACTGCTCCCACACCAAAGGGGCTAGCACTGAAAGCTCTTGCTGGCCAGCACCTTCCCTAGGCAGCCCTTCCACAGCCCCACAAGCACTGGCGCTCTGAGCTTCCTAGCCACAGCACAGTGGGGACGTTCCTTCTCAGCACAGCCACAGCCCAGCTCCGAAATTCAAAACGTCCAGCCACTGCTCCCACACCAAAGGGGCTAGCACTGAAAGCTCTTGCTGGCCATCACCTGCCCTAGGCAGCCCTTCCACAGCCCCACAAGCACTGGCGCTCTGAGCTTCCTAGTCACAGCACAGTGGGGACGTTCCTTCTCGGCACAGCCACAGCCCAGCTCCGAAATTCAAAACGTCCAGCCACTGCTCCCACACCAAAGGGGCTAGCACTGAAAGCTCTTGCTGGCCATCACCTTCCCTAGGCAGCCCTTCCACAGCCCCACAAGCACTGGCGCTCTGAGCTTCCTAGCCACAGCACAGTGGGGACGTTCCTTCTCGGCACAGCCACAGCCCAGCTCCGAAATTCGAAACGTCCAGCCACTGCTCCCACACCAAAGGGGCTAGCACTGAAAGCTCTTGCTGGCCATCACCTGCCCTAGGCAGCCCTTCCACAGCCCCACAAGCACTGGCGCTCTGAGCTTCCTAGCCACAGCACAGTGGGGACGTTCCTTCTCGGCACAGCCACAGCCCAGCTCCGAAATTCAAAACGTCCAGCCACTGCTCCCACACCAAAGGGGCTAGCACTGAAAGCTCTTGCTGGCCATCACCTTCCCTAGGCAGCCCTTCCACAGCCCCACAAGCACTGGCGCTCTGAGCTTCCTAGCCACAGCACAGTGGGGACGTTCCTTCTCGGCACAGCCACAGCCCAGCTCCGAAATTCAAAACGTCCAGCCACTGCTCCCACACCAAAGGGGCTAGCACTGAAAGCTCTTGCTGGCCATCACCTGCCCTAGGCAGCCCTTCCACAGCCCCACAAGCACTGGCGCTCTGAGCTTCCTAGCCACAGCACAGTGGGGACGTTCCTTCTCGGCACAGCCACAGCCCAGCTCCGAAATTCAAAACGTCCAGCCACTGCTCCCACACCAAAGGGGCTAGCACTGAAAGCTCTTGCTGGCCATCACCTGCCCTAGGCAGCCCTTCCACAGCCCCTCAAGCTTTGGGGCTCTGAGCTTCCTAGCCACAGCACAGTGGGGACGTTCCTTCTCGGCACAGCCACAGCCCAGCTCCGAAATTCGAAACGTC
The DNA here is from genome assembly GCF_965638725.1 of Aptenodytes patagonicus. Taxonomy (NCBI): domain Eukaryota; kingdom Metazoa; phylum Chordata; class Aves; order Sphenisciformes; family Spheniscidae; genus Aptenodytes; species Aptenodytes patagonicus. Next base: position 460,975 of record NW_027472028.1, on the reverse strand, counting down.
CAGCCACTGCTCCCACACCAAAGGGGCTAGCACTGAAAGCTCTTGCTGGCCATCACCTTCCCTAGGCAGCCCTTCCACAGCCCCACAAGCACTGGCGCTCTGAGCTTCCTAGCCACAGCACAGTGGGGACGTTCCTTCTCGGCACAGCCACAGCCCAGCTCCGAAATTCAAAACGTCCAGCCACTGCTCCCACACCAAAGGGGCTAGCACTGAAAGCTCTTGCTGGCCAGCACCTGCCCTAGGCAGCCCTTCCACAGCCCCACAAGCACTGGCGCTCTGAGCTTCCTAGCCACAGCACAGTGGGGACGTTCCTTCTCGGCACAGCCACAGCCCAGCTCCGAAATTCGAAACGTCCAGCCACTGCTCCCACACCAAAGGGGCTAGCACTGAAAGCTCTTGCTGGCCAGGACCTGCCCTAGGCAGCCCTTCCACAGCCCCACAAGCACTGGCGCTCTGAGCTTCCTAGCCACAGCACAGTGGGGACGTTCCTTCTTGGCACAGCCACAGCCCAGCTCCCAAATTCAAAACGTCCAGCCACTGCTCCCACACCAAAGGGGCTAGCACTGAAAGCTCTTGCTGGCCATCACCTTCCCTAGGCAGCCCTTCCACAGCCCCACAAGCACTGGCGCTCTGAGCTTCCTAGTCACAGCACAGTGGGGACGTTCCTTCTCGGCACAGCCACAGCCCAGCTCCGAAATTCAAAACGTCCAGCCACTGCTCCCACACCAAAGGGGCTAGCACTGAAAGCTCTTGCTGGCCAGCACCTTCCCTAGGCAGCCCTTCCACAGCCCCACAAGCACTGGCGCTCTGAGCTTCCTAGCCACAGCACAGTGGGGACGTTCCTTCTCGGCACAGCCACAGCCCAGCTCCCAAATTCAAAACGTCCAGCCACTGCTCCCACACCAAAGGGGCTAGCACTGAAAGCTCTTGCTGGCCATCACCTGCCCTAGGCAGCCCTTCCACAGCCCCACAAGCACTGGCGCTCTGAGCTTCCTAGCCACAGCACAGTGGGGACGTTCCTTCTCGGCACAGCCACAGCCCAGCTCCGAAATTCGAAACGTCCAGCCACTGCTCCCACACCAAAGGGGCTAGCACTGAAAGCTCTTGCTGGCCATCACCTGCCCTAGGCAGCCCTTCCACAGCCCCACAAGCACTGGCGCTCTGAGCTTCCTAGCCACAGCACAGTGGGGACGTTCCTTCTCGGCACAGCCACAGCCCAGCTCCGAAATTCGAAACGTCCAGCCACTGCTCCCACACCAAAGGGGCTAGCACTGAAAGCTCTTGCTGGCCAGCACCTGCCCTAGGCAGCCCTTCCACAGCCCCACAAGCACTGGCGCTCTGAGCTTCCTAGCCACAGCACAGTGGGGACGTTCCTTCTCGGCACAGCCACAGCCCAGCTCCGAAATTCAAAACGTCCAGCCACTGCTCCCACACCAAAGGGGCTAGCACTGAAAGCTCTTGCTGGCCAGCACCTGCCCTAGGCAGCCCTTCCACAGCCCCACAAGCACTGGCGCTCTGAGCTTCCTAGCCACAGCACAGTGGGGACGTTCCTTCTCGGCACAGCCACAGCCCAGCTCCGAAATTCGAAACGTCCAGCCACTGCTCCCACACCAAAGGGGCTAGCACTGAAAGCTCTTGCTGGCCAGGACCTGCCCTAGGCAGCCCTTCCACAGCCCCACAAGCACTGGCGCTCTGAGCTTCCTAGCCACAGCACAGTGGGGACGTTCCTTCTCGGCACAGCCACAGCCCAGCTCCGAAATTCAAAACGTCCAGCCACTGCTCCCACACCAAAGGGGCTAGCACTGAAAGCTCTTGCTGGCCATCACCTTCCCTAGGCAGCCCTTCCACAGCCCCACAAGCACTGGCGCTCTGAGCTTCCTAGTCACAGCACAGTGGGGACGTTCCTTCTCGGCACAGCCACAGCCCAGCTCCGAAATTCAAAACGTCCAGCCACTGCTCCCACACCAAAGGGGCTAGCACTGAAAGCTCTTGCTGGCCAGCACCTGCCCTAGGCAGCCCTTCCACAGCCCCACAAGCACTGGCGCTCTGAGCTTCCTAGCCACAGCACAGTGGGGACGTTCCTTCTCGGCACAGCCACAGCCCAGCTCCGAAATTCGAAACGTCCAGCCACTGCTCCCACACCAAAGGGGCTAGCACTGAAAGCTCTTGCTGGCCAGCACCTGCCCTAGGCAGCCCTTCCACAGCCCCACAAGCACTGGCGCTCTGAGCTTCCTAGCCACAGCACAGTGGGGACGTTCCTTATCGGCATAGCCAGAGCCCAGCTCCGAAATTCGAAACGTCCAGCCACTGCTCCCACACCAAAGGGGCTAGCACTGAAAGCTCTTGCTGGCCATCACCTGCCCTAGGCAGCCCTTCCACAGCCCCACAAGCACTGGCGCTCTGAGCTTCCTAGCCACAGCACAGCGGGGACGTTCCTTCTCGGCACAGCCACAGCCCAGCTCCCAAATTCAAAACGTCCAGCCACTGCTCCCACACCAAAGGGGCTAGCACTGAAAGCTCTTGCTGGCCATCACCTGCCCTAGGCAGCCCTTCCACAGCCCCACAAGCACTGGCGCTCTGAGCTTCCTAGCCACAGCACAGTGGGGACGTTCCTTCTCGGCACAGCCACAGCCCAGCTCCGAAATTCAAAACGTCCAGCCACTGCTCCCACACCAAAGGGGCTAGCACTGAAAGCTCTTGCTGGCCAGCACCTTCCCTAGGCAGCCCTTCCACAGCCCCACAAGCACTGGCGCTCTGAGCTTCCTAGCCACAGCACAGTGGGGACGTTCCTTCTCGGCACAGCCACAGCCCAGCTCCGAAATTCAAAACGTCCAGCCACTGCTCCCACACCAAAGGGGCTAGCACTGAAAGCTCTTGCTGGCCATCACCTGCCCTAGGCAGCCCTTCCACAGCCCCACAAGCACTGGCGCTCTGAGCTTCCTAGCCACAGCACAGTGGGGACGTTCCTTCTCGGCACAGCCACAGCCCAGCTCCGAAATTCGAAACGTCCAGCCACTGCTCCCACACCAAAGGGGCTAGCACTGAAAGCTCTTGCTGGCCAGCACCTGCCCTAGGCAGCCCTTCCACAGCCCCACAAGCACTGGCGCTCTGAGCTTCCTAGCCACAGCACAGTGGGGACGTTCCTTCTCGGCACAGCCACAGCCCAGCTCCCAAATTCAAAACGTCCAGCCACTGCTCCCACACCAAAGGGGCTAGCACTGAAAGCTCTTGCTGGCCATCACCTTCCCTAGGCAGCCCTTCCACAGCCCCACAAGCACTGGCGCTCTGAGCTTCCTAGCCACAGCACAGTGGGGACGTTCCTTCTCAGCACAGCCACAGCCCAGCTCCGAAATTCAAAACGTCCAGCCACTGCTCCCACACCAAAGGGGCTAGCACTGAAAGCTCTTGCTGGCCATCACCTGCCCTAGGCAGCCCTTCCACAGCCCCACAAGCACTGGCGCTCTGAGCTTCCTAGTCACAGCACAGTGGGGACGTTCCTTCTCGGCACAGCCACAGCCCAGCTCCGAAATTCAAAACGTCCAGCCACTGCTCCCACACCAAAGGGGCTAGCACTGAAAGCTCTTGCTGGCCATCACCTGCCCTAGGCAGCCCTTCCACAGCCCCACAAGCACTGGCGCTCTGAGCTTCCTAGCCACAGCACAGTGGGGACGTTCCTTCTCGGCACAGCCACAGCCCAGCTCCGAAATTCGAAACGTCCAGCCACTGCTCCCACACCAAAGGGGCTAGCACTGAAAGCTCTTGCTGGCCATCACCTGCCCTAGGCAGCCCTTCCACAGCCCCACAAGCACTGGCGCTCTGAGCTTCCTAGCCACAGCACAGTGGGGACGTTCCTTCTCGGCACAGCCACAGCCCAGCTCCGAAATTCAAAACGTCCAGCCACTGCTCCCACACCAAAGGGGCTAGCACTGAAAGCTCTTGCTGGCCATCACCTGCCCTAGGCAGCCCTTCCACAGCCCCTCAAGCTTTGGGGCTCTGAGCTTCCTAGCCACAGCACAGTGGGGACGTTCCTTCTCGGCACAGCCACAGCCCAGCTCCGAAATTCGAAACGTCCAGCCACTGCTCCCACACCAAAGGGGCTAGCACTGAAAGCTCTTGCTGGCCATCACCTTCCCTAGGCAGCCCTTCCACAGCCCCACAAGCACTGGCGCTCTGAGCTTCCTAGCCACAGCACAGTGGGGACGTTCCTTCTCGGCACAGCCACAGCCCAGCTCCCAAATTCAAAACGTCCAGCCACTGCTCCCACACCAAAGGGGCTAGCACTGAAAGCTCTTGCTGGCCATCACCTTCCCTAGGCAGCCCTTCCACAGCCCCACAAGCACTGGCGCTCTGAGCTTCCTAGCCACAGCACAGTGGGGACGTTCCTTCTCAGCACAGCCACAGCCCAGCTCCGAAATTCAAAACGTCCAGCCACTGCTCCACACCAAAGGGGCTAGCACTGAAAGCTCTTGCTGGCCATCACCTGCCCTAGGCAGCCCTTCCACAGCCCCACAAGCACTGGCGCTCTGAGCTTCCTAGCCACAGCACAGTGGGGACGTTCCTTCTCAGCACAGCCACAGCCCAGCTCCGAAATTCGAATCGTCCAGCCACTGCTCCCACACCAAAGGGGCTAGCACTGAAAGCTCTTGCTGGCCATCACCTGCCCTAGGCAGCCCTTCCACAGCCCCACAAGCACTGGCGCTCTGAGCTTCCTAGTCACAGCACAGTGGGGACGTTCCTTCTCGGCACAGCCACAGCCCAGCTCCGAAATTCAAAACGTCCAGCCACTGCTCCCACACCAAAGGGGCTAGCACTGAAAGCTCTTGCTGGCCAGCACCTGCCCTAGGCAGCCCTTCCACAGCCCCACAAGCACTGGCGCTCTGAGCTTCCTAGCCACAGCACAGTGGGGACGTTCCTTCTCGGCACAGCCACAGCCCAGCTCCGAAATTCAAAACGTCCAGCCACTGCTCCCACACCAAAGGGGCTAGCACTGAAAGCTCTTGCTGGCCAGCACCTGCCCTAGGCAGCCCTTCCACAGCCCCACAAGCTTTGGGGCTCTGAGCTTCCTAGCCACAGCACAGTGGGGACGTTCCTTCTCGGCACAGCCACAGCCCAGCTCCCAAATTCAAAACGTCCAGCCACTGCTCCCACACCAAAGGGGCTAGCACTGAAAGCTCTTGCTGGCCATCACCTGCCCTAGGCAGCCCTTCCACAGCCCCACAAGCACTGGCGCTCTGAGCTTCCTAGCCACAGCACAGTGGGGACGTTCCTTCTCAGCACAGCCACAGCCCAGCTCCGAAATTCAAAACGTCCAGCCACTGCTCCCACACCAAAGGGGCTAGCACTGAAAGCTCTTGCTGGCCAGCACCTGCCCTAGGCAGCCCTTCCACAGCCCCACAAGCACTGGCGCTCTGAGCTTCCTAGCCACAGCACAGTGGGTACGTTCCTTCTCGGCACAGCCACAGCCCAGCTCCGAAATTCAAAACGTCCAGCCACTCCTCCCACACCAAAGGGGCTAGCACTGAAAGCTCTTGCTGGCCATCACCTGCCCTAGGCAGCCCTTCCACAGCCCCACAAGCACTGGCGCTCTGAGCTTCCTAGCCACAGCACAGTGGGGACGTTCCTTCTCGGCACAGCCACAGCCCAGCTCCCAAATTCAAAACGTCCAGCCACTGCTCCCACACCAAAGGGGCTAGCACTGAAAGCTCTTGCTGGCCATCACCTTCCCTAGGCAGCCCTTCCACAGCCCCACAAGCACTGGCGCTCTGAGCTTCCTAGCCACAGCACAGTGGGGACGTTCCTTCTCGGCACAGCCACAGCCCAGCTCCGAAATTCAAAACGTCCAGCCACTGCTCCCACACCAAAGGGGCTAGCACTGAAAGCTCTTGCTGGCCATCACCTGCCCTAGGCAGCCCTTCCACAGCCCCACAAGCACTGGCGCTCTGAGCTTCCTAGCCACAGCACAGTGGGGACGTTCCTTCTCGGCACAGCCACAGCCCAGCTCCGAAATTCAAAACGTCCAGCCACTGCTCCCACACCAAAGGGGCTAGCACTGAAAGCTCTTGCTGGCCAGCACCTGCCCTAGGCAGCCCTTCCACAGCCCCACAAGCACTGGCGCTCTGAGCTTCCTAGCCACAGCACAGCGGGGACGTTCCTTCTCAGCACAGCCACAGCCCAGCTCCGAAATTCAAAACGTCCAGCCACTGCTCCCACACCAAAGGGGCTAGCACTGAAAGCTCTTGCTGGCCATCACCTGCCCTAGGCAGCCCTTCCACAGCCCCACAAGCACTGGCGCTCTGAGCTTCCTAGCCACAGCACAGTGGGGACGTTCCTTCTCGGCACAGCCACAGCCCAGCTCCGAAATTCAAAACGTCCAGCCACTGCTCCCACACCAAAGGGGCTAGCACTGAAAGCTCTTGCTGGCCATCACCTGCCCTAGGCAGCCCTTCCACAGCCCCACAAGCACTGGCGCTCTGAGCTTCCTAGCCACAGCACAGTGGGGACGTTCCTTCTCGGCACAGCCAGAGCCCAGCTCCGAAATTCAAAACGTCCAGCCACTGCTCCCACACCAAAGGGGCTAGCACTGAAAGCTCTTGCTGGCCATCACCTGCCCTAGGCAGCCCTTCCACAGCCCCACAAGCTTTGGGGCTCTGAGCTTCCTAGCCACAGCACAGTGGGGACGTTCCTTCTCGGCACAGCCACAGCCCAGCTCCGAAATTCAAAACGTCCAGCCACTGCTCCCACACCAAAGGGGCTAGCACTGAAAGCTCTTGCTGGCCAGCACCTTCCCTAGGCAGCCCTTCCACAGCCCCACAAGCACTGGCGCTCTGAGCTTCCTAGCCACAGCACAGTGGGGACGTTCCTTCTCGGCACAGCCACAGCCCAGCTCCGAAATTCAAAACGTCCAGCCACTGCTCCCACACCAAAGGGGCTAGCACTGAAAGCTCTTGCTGGCCATCACCTGCCCTAGGCAGCCCTTCCACAGCCCCACAAGCACTGGCGCTCTGAGCTTCCTAGCCACAGCACAGTGGGGACGTTCCTTCTCGGCACAGCCACAGCCCAGCTCCCAAATTCAAAACGTCCAGCCACTGCTCCCACACCAAAGGGGCTAGCACTGAAAGCTCTTGCTGGCCATCACCTTCCCTAGGCAGCCCTTCCACAGCCCCACAAGCACTGGCGCTCTGAGCTTCCTAGCCACAGCACAGTGGGGACGTTCCTTCTCAGCACAGCCACAGCCCAGCTCCGAAATTCAAAACGTCCAGCCACTGCTCCCACACCAAAGGGGCTAGCACTGAAAGCTCTTGCTGGCCATCACCTGCCCTAGGCAGCCCTTCCACAGCCCCACAAGCACTGGCGCTCTGAGCTTCCTAGCCACAGCACAGTGGGGACGTTCCTTCTCGGCACAGCCACAGCCCAGCTCCGAAATTCGAAACGTCCAGCCACTGCTCCCACACCAAAGGGGCTAGCACTGAAAGCTCTTGCTGGCCAGCACCTGCCCTAGGCAGCCCTTCCACAGCCCCACAAGCACTGGCGCTCTGAGCTTCCTAGCCACAGCACAGTGGGGACGTTCCTTCTCGGCACAGCCACAGCCCAGCTCCGAAATTCAAAACGTCCAGCCACTGCTCCCACACCAAAGGGGCTAGCACTGAAAGCTCTTGCTGGCCAGCACCTGCCCTAGGCAGCCCTTCCACAGCCCCACAAGCACTGGCGCTCTGAGCTTCCTAGCCACAGCACAGTGGGGACGTTCCTTCTCGGCACAGCCAGAGCCCAGCTCCGAAATTCAAAACGTCCAGCCACTGCTCCCACACCAAAGGGGCTAGCACTGAAAGCTCTTGCTGGCCAGCACCTGCCCTAGGCAGCCCTTCCACAGCCCCACAAGCACTGGCGCTCTGAGCTTCCTAGCCACAGCACAGTGGGGACGTTCCTTCTCGGCACAGCCACAGCCCAGCTCCGAAATTCAAAACGTCCAGCCACTGCTCCCACACCAAAGGGGCTAGCACTGAAAGCTCTTGCTGGCCATCACCTGCCCTAGGCAGCCCTTCCACAGCCCCACAAGCACTGGCGCTCTGAGCTTCCTAGCCACAGCACAGTGGGGACGTTCCTTCTCGGCACAGCCACAGCCCAGCTCCGAAATTCAAAACGTCCAGCCACTGCTCCCACACCAAAGGGGCTAGCACTGAAAGCTCTTGCTGGCCATCACCTGCCCTAGGCAGCCCTTCCACAGCCCCTCAAGCTTTGGGGCTCTGAGCTTCCTAGCCACAGCACAGTGGGGACGTTCCTTCTCGGCACAGCCAGAGCCCAGCTCCGAAATTCGAAACGTCCAGCCACTGCTCCCACACCAAAGGGGCTAGCACTGAAAGCTCTTGCTGGCTATCACCTTCCCTAGGCAGCCCTTCCACAGCCCCACAAGCACTGGCGCTCTGAGCTTCCTAGCCACAGCACAGTGGGGACGTTCCTTCTCGGCACAGCCACAGCCCAGCTCCCAAATTCAAAACGTCCAGCCACTGCTCCCACACCAAAGGGGCTAGCACTGAAAGCTCTTGCTGGCCAGCACCTGCCCTAGGCAGCCCTTCCACAGCCCCACAAGCACTGGCGCTCTGAGCTTCCTAGCCACAGCACAGTGGGGACGTTCCTTCTCAGCACAGCCACAGCCCAGCTCCGAAATTCAAAACGTCCAGCCACTGCTCCCACACCAAAGGGGCTAGCACTGAAAGCTCTTGCTGGCCAGCACCTGCCCTAGGCAGCCCTTCCACAGCCCCACAAGCACTGGCGCTCTGAGCTTCCTAGTCACAGCACAGTGGGGACGTTCCTTCTCGGCACAGCCACAGCCCAGCTCCCAAATTCAAAACGTCCAGCCACTGCTCCCACACCAAAGGGGCTAGCACTGAAAGCTCTTGCTGGCCATCACCTGCCCTAGGCAGCCCTTCCACAGCCCCACAAGCACTGGCGCTCTGAGCTTCCTAGCCACAGCACAGTGGGGACGTTCCTTCTCGGCACAGCCACAGCCCAGCTCCCAAATTGAAAACGTCCAGCCACTGCTCCCACACCAAAGGGGCTAGCACTGAAAGCTCTTGCTGGCCATCACCTTCCCTAGGCAGCCCTTCCACAGCCCCACAAGCACTGGCGCTCTGAGCTTCCTAGCCACAGCACAGTGGGGACGTTCCTTCTCGGCACAGCCACAGCCCAGCTCCGAAATTCAAAACGTCCAGCCACTGCTCCCACACCAAAGGGGCTAGCACTGAAAGCTCTTGCTGGCCATCACCTGCCCTAGGCAGCCCTTCCACAGCCCCACAAGCACTGGCGCTCTGAGCTTCCTAGCCACAGCACAGTGGGGACGTTCCTTCTCGGCACAGCCACAGCCCAGCTCCGAAATTCAAAACGTCCAGCCACTGCTCCCACACCAAAGGGGCTAGCACTGAAAGCTCTTGCTGGCCAGCACCTGCCCTAGGCAGCCCTTCCACAGCCCCACAAGCACTGGCGCTCTGAGCTTCCTAGCCACAGCACAGTGGGGACGTTCCTTCTCGGCACAGCCACAGCCCAGCTCCGAAATTCGAAACGTCCAGCCACTGCTCCCACACCAAAGGGGCTAGCACTGAAAGCTCTTGCTGGCCATCACCTGCCCTAGGCAGCCCTTCCACAGCCCCACAAGCACTGGCGCTCTGAGCTTCCTAGCCACAGCACAGTGGGGACGTTCCTTCTCGGCACAGCCACAGCCCAGCTCCGAAATTCAAAACGTCCAGCCACTGCTCCCACACCAAAGGGGCTAGCACTGAAAGCTCTTGCTGGCCATCACCTGCCCTAGGCAGCCCTTCCACAGCCCCACAAGCTTTGGGGCTCTGAGCTTCCTAGCCACAGCACAGTGGGGACGTTCCTTCTCGGCACAGCCAGAGCCCAGCTCCGAAATTCGAAACGTCCAGCCACTGCTCCCACACCAAAGGGGCTAGCACTGAAAGCTCTTGCTGGCCAGCACCTGCCCTAGGCAGCCCTTCCACAGCCCCACAAGCACTGGCGCTCTGAGCTTCCTAGCCACAGCACAGTGGGGACGTTCCTTCTCGGCACAGCCACAGCCCAGCTCCGAAATTCAAAACGTCCAGCCACTGCTCCCACACCAAAGGGGCTAGCACTGAAAGCTCTTGCTGGCCAGCACCTGCCCTAGGCAGCCCTTCCACAGCCCCACAAGCACTGGCGCTCTGAGCTTCCTAGCCACAGCACAGTGGGGACGTTCCTTCTCGGCACAGCCACAGCCCAGCTCCGAAATTCGAAACGTCCAGCCACTGCTCCCACAACAAAGGGGCTAGCACTGAAAGCTCTTGCTGGCCATCACCTGCCCTAGGCAGCCCTTCCACAGCCCCACAAGCTTTGGGGCTCTGAGCTTCCTAGCCACAGCACAGTGGGGACGTTCCTTCTCGGCACAGCCACAGCCCAGCTCCCAAATTGAAAACGTCCAGCCACTGCTCCCACACCAAAGGGGCTAGCACTGAAAGCTCTTGCTGGCCATCACCTGCCCTAGGCAGCCCTTCCACAGCCCCACAAGCACTGGCGCTCTGAGCTTCCTAGCCACAGCACAGTGGGGACGTTCCTTCTCGGCACAGCCACAGCCCAGCTCCGAAATTCAAAACGTCCAGCCACTGCTCCCACACCAAAGGGGCTAGCACTGAAAGCTCTTGCTGGCCAGCACCTGCCCTAGGCAGCCCTTCCACAGCCCCACAAGCACTGGCACTCTGAGCTTCCTAGCCACAGCACAGTGGGGACGTTCCTTCTCAGCACAGCCAGAGCCCAGCTCCGAAAATTCAAAACGTCCAGCCACTGCTCCCACACCAAAGGGGCTAGCACTGAAAGCTCTTGCTGGCCAGCACCTGCCCTAGGCAGCCCTTCCACAGCCCCACAAGCACTGGCGCTCTGAGCTTCCTAGCCACAGCACAGTGGGGACGTTCCTTCTCGGCACAGCCACAGCCCAGCTCCGAAATTCAAAACGTCCAGCCACTGCTCCCACACCAAAGGGGCTAGCACTGAAAGCTCTTGCTGGCCATCACCTTCCCTAGGCAGCCCTTCCACAGCCCCACAAGCACTGGCGCTCTGAGCTTCCTAGCCACAGCACAGTGGGGACGTTCCTTCTCGGCACAGCCACAGCCCAGCTCCGAAATTCGAAACGTCCAGCCACTGCTCCCACACCAAAGGGGCTAGCACTGAAAGCTCTTGCTGGCCAGCACCTGCCCTAGGCAGCCCTTCCACAGCCCCACAAGCACTGGCGCTCTGAGCTTCCTAGCCACAGCACAGTGGGGACGTTCCTTCTCGGCACAGCCACAGCCCAGCTCCGAAATTCAAAACGTCCAGCCACTGCTCCCACACCAAAGGGGCTAGCACTGAAAGCTCTTGCTGGCCATCACCTTCCCTAGGCAGCCCTTCCACAGCCCCACAAGCACTGGCGCTCTGAGCTTCCTAGCCACAGCACAGTGGGGACGTTCCTTCTCGGCACAGCCACAGCCCAGCTCCGAAATTCGAAACGTCCAGCACTGCTCCCACACCAAAGGGGCTAGCACTGAAAGCTCTTGCTGGCCATCACCTGCCCTAGGCAGCCCTTCCACAGCCCCACAAGCACTGGCGCTCTGAGCTTCCTAGCCACAGCACAGCGGGGACGTTCCTTCTCGGCACAGCCACAGCCCAGCTCCGAAATTCAAAACGTCCAGCCACTGCTCCCACACCAAAGGGGCTAGCACTGAAAGCTCTTGCTGGCCATCACCTGCCCTAGGCAGCCCTTCCACAGCCCCACAAGCACTGGCGCTCTGAGCTTCCTAGCCACAGCACAGTGGGGACGTTCCTTCTCGGCACAGCCAGAGCCCAGCTCCGAAAATCAAAACGTCCAGCCACTGCTCCCACACCAAAGGGGCTAGCACTGAAAGCTCTTGCTGGCCATCACCTGCCCTAGGCAGCCCTTCCACAGCCCCACAAGCACTGGCGCTCTGAGCTTCCTAGCCACAGCACAGTGGGGACGTTCCTTCTCGGCACAGCCACAGCCCAGCTCCGAAATTCAAAACGTCCAGCCACTGCTCCCACACCAAAGGGGCTAGCACTGAAAGCTCTTGCTGGCCATCACCTGCCCTAGGCAGCCCTTCCACAGCCCCACAAGCACTGGCGCTCTGAGCTTCCTAGCCACAGCACAGTGGGGACGTTCCTTCTCCGCACAGCCACAGCCCAGCTCCGAAATTCAAAACGTCCAGCCACTGCTCCCACACCAAAGGGGCTAGCACTGAAAGCTCTTGCTGGCCATCACCTGCCCTAGGCAGCCCTTCCACAGCCCCACAAGCACTGGCACTCTGAGCTTCCTAGCCACAGCACAGTGGGGACGTTCCTTCTCGGCACAGCCACAGCCCAGCTCCGAAATTCGAAACGTCCAGCCACTGCTCCCACACCAAAGGGGCTAGCACTGAAAGCTCTTGCTGGCCATCACCTTCCCTAGGCAGCCCTTCCACAGCCCCACAAGCACTGGCGCTCTGAGCTTCCTAGCCACAGCACAGTGGGGACGTTCCTTCTCGGCACAGCCACAGCCCAGCTCCGAAATTCAAAACGTCCAGCCACTGCTCCCACACCAAAGGGGCTAGCACTGAAAGCTCTTGCTGGCCAGCACCTGCCCTAGGCAGCCCTTCCACAGCCCCACAAGCACTGGCGCTCTGAGCTTCCTAGCCACAGCACAGTGGGGACGTTCCTTCTCGGCACAGCCACAGCCCAGCTCCGAAATTGAAAACGTCCAGCCACTGCTCCCACACCAAAGGGGCTAGCACTGAAAGCTCTTGCTGGCCATCACCTGCCCTAGGCAGCCCTTCCACAGCCCCACAAGGTTTGGGGCTCTGAGCTTCCTAGCCACAGCACAGTGGGGACGTTCCTTCTCGGCACAGCCAGAGCCCAGCTCCAAAATTCGAACGTCCAGCCACTGCTCCCACACCAAAGGGGCTAGCACTGAAAGCTCTTGCTGGCCAGCACCTGCCCTAGGCAGCCCTTCCACAGCCCCACAAGCACTGGCGCTCTGAGCTTCCTAGCCACAGCACAGTGGGGACGTTCCTTCTCGGCACAGCCACAGCCCAGCTCCGAAATTCGAAACGTCCAGCCACTGCTCCCACACCAAAGGGGCTAGCACTGAAAGCTCTTGCTGGCCAGCACCTGCCCTAGGCAGCCCTTCCACAGCCCCACAAGCACTGGCGCTCTGAGCTTCCTAGCCACAGCACAGTGGGGACGTTCCTTCTCGGCACAGCCACAGCCCAGCTCCGAAATTCGAAACGTCCAGCCACTGCTCCCACACCAAAGGGGCTAGCACTGAAAGCTCTTGCTGGCCAGCACCTGCCCTAGCAGCCCTTCCACAGCCCCACAAGCACTGGCGCTCTGAGCTTCCTAGCCACAGCACAGTGGGGACGTTCCTTCTCGGCACAGCCACAGCCCAGCTCCGAAATTCAAAACGTCCAGCCACTGCTCCCACACCAAAGGGGCTAGCACTGAAAGCTCTTGCTGGCCATCACCTTCCCTAGGCAGCCCTTCCACAGCCCCACAAGCACTGGCGCTCTGAGCTTCCTAGCCACAGCACAGTGGGGACGTTCCTTCTCGGCACAGCCACAGCCCAGCTCCGAAATTCGAAACGTCCAGCCACTGCTCCCACACCAAAGGGGCTAGCACTGAAAGCTCTTGCTGGCCATCACCTGCCCTAGGCAGCCCTTCCACAGCCCCACAAGCACTGGCGCTCTGAGCTTCCTAGCCACAGCACAGCGGGGACGTTCCTTCTCGGCACAGCCACAGCCCAGCTCCGAAATTCAAAACGTCCAGCCACTGCTCCCACACCAAAGGGGCTAGCACTGAAAGCTCTTGCTGGCCATCACCTGCCCTAGGCAGCCCTTCCACAGCCCCACAAGCACTGGCGCTCTGAGCTTCCTAGCCACAGCACAGTGGGGACGTTCCTTCTCGGCACAGCCAGAGCCCAGCTCCGAAAATCAAAACGTCCAGCCACTGCTCCCACACCAAAGGGGCTAGCACTGAAAGCTCTTGCTGGCCATCACCTGCCCTAGGCAGCCCTTCCACAGCCCCACAAGCACTGGCGCTCTGAGCTTCCTAGCCACAGCACAGTGGGGACGTTCCTTCTCGGCACAGCCACAGCCCAGCTCCGAAATTCAAAACGTCCAGCCACTGCTCCCACACCAAAGGGGCTAGCACTGAAAGCTCTTGCTGGCCATCACCTGCCCTAGGCAGCCCTTCCACAGCCCCCACAAGCACTGGCGCTCTGAGCTCCTAGCCACAGCACAGTGGGGACGTTCCTTCTCCGCACAGCCACAGCCCAGCTCCGAAATTCAAAACGTCCAGCCACTGCTCCCACACCAAAGGGCTAGCACTGAAAGCTCTTGCTGGCCATCACCTGCCCTAGGCAGCCCTTCCACAGCCCCACAAGCACTGGCACTCTGAGCTTCCTAGCCACAGCACAGTGGGGACGTTCCTTCTCGGCACAGCCACAGCCCAGCTCCGAAATTCGAAACGTCCAGCCACTGCTCCCACACCAAAGGGGCTAGCACTGAAAGCTCTTGCTGGCCATCACCTCCCTAGGCAGCCCTTCCACAGCCCCACAAGCACTGGCGCTCTGAGCTTCCTAGCCACAGCACAGTGGGGACGTTCCTTCTCGGCACAGCCACAGCCCAGCTCCGAAATTCAAAACGTCCAGCCACTGCTCCCACACCAAAGGGGCTAGCACTGAAAGCTCTTGCTGGCCAGCACCTGCCCTAGGCAGCCCTTCCACAGCCCCACAAGCACTGGCGCTCTGAGCTTCCTAGCCACAGCACAGTGGGGACGTTCCTTCTCGGCACAGCCACAGCCCAGCTCCGAAATTGAAAACGTCCAGCCACTGCTCCCACACCAAAGGGGCTAGCACTGAAAGCTCTTGCTGGCCATCACCTGCCCTAGGCAGCCCTTCCACAGCCCCACAAGGTTTGGGGCTCTGAGCTTCCTAGCCACAGCACAGTGGGGACGTTCCTTCTCGGCACAGCCAGAGCCCAGCTCCGAAATTCGAAACGTCCAGCCACTGCTCCCACACCAAAGGGGCTAGCACTGAAAGCTCTTGCTGGCCATCACCTGCCCTAGGCAGCCCTTCCACAGCCCCACAAGCACTGGCGCTCTGAGCTTCCTAGCCACAGCACAGTGGGGACGTTCCTTCTCGGCACAGCCACAGCCCAGCTCCGAAATTCGAAACGTCCAGCCACTGCTCCCACACCAAAGGGGCTAGCACTGAAAGCTCTTGCTGGCCATCACCTGCCCTAGGCAGCCCTTCCACAGCCCCACAAGCTTTGGGGCTCTGAGCTTCCTAGCCACAGCACAGTGGGGACGTTCCTTCTCGGCACAGCCACAGCCCAGCTCCCAAATTGAAAACGTCCAGCCACTCCGCCCACACCAAAGGGGCTAGCACTGAAAGCTCTTGCTGGCCATCACCTGCCCTAGGCAGCCCTTCCACAGCCCCACAAGCACTGGCGCTCTGAGCTTCCTAGCCACAGCACAGTGGGGACGTTCCTTCTCGGCACAGCCACAGCCCAGCTCCCAAATTCGAAACGTCCAGCCACTGCTTCCACACCAAAGGGGCTAGCACTGAAAGCTCTTGCTGGCCAGCACCTGCCCTAGGCAGCCCTTCCACAGCCCCACAAGCACTGGCACTCTGAGCTTCCTAGCCACAGCACAGTGGGGACGTTCCTTCTCAGCACAGCCACAGCCCAGCTCCGAAATTCAAAACGTCCAGCCACTGCTCCCACACCAAAGGGGCTAGCACTGAAAGCTCTTGCTGGCCAGCACCTGCCCTAGGCAGCCCTTCCACAGCCCCACAAGCACTGGCGCTCTGAGCTTCCTAGCCACAGCACAGTGGGGACGTTCCTTCTCGGCACAGCCACAGCCCAGCTCCGAAAATCAAAACGTCCAGCCACTGCTCCCACACCAAAGGGGCTAGCACTGAAAGCTCTTGCTGGCCATCACCTTCCCTAGGCAGCCCTTCCACAGCCCCACAAGCACTGGCGCTCTGAGCTTCCTAGCCACAGCACAGTGGGGACGTTCCTTCTCGGCACAGCCACAGCCCAGCTCCGAAATTCGAAACGTCCAGCCACTGCTCCCACACCAAAGGGGCTAGCACTGAAAGCTCTTGCTGGCCATCACCTGCCCTAGGCAGCCCTTCCACAGCCCCACAAGCACTGGCGCTCTGAGCTTCCTAGCCACAGCACAGTGGGGACGTTCCTTCTCGGCACAGCCACAGCCCAGCTCCCAAATTCAAAACGTCCAGCCACTGCTCCCACACCAAAGGGGCTAGCACTGAAAGCTCTTGCTGGCCATCACCTTCCCTAGGCAGCCCTTCCACAGCCCCACAAGCACTGGCGCTCTGAGCTTCCTAGCCACAGCACAGTGGGGACGTTCCTTCTCGGCACAGCCACAGCCCAGCTCCGAAATTCAAAACGTCCAGCCACTGCTCCCACACCAAAGGGGCTAGCACTGAAAGCTCTTGCTGGCCATCACCTGCCCTAGGCAGCCCTTCCACAGCCCCACAAGCACTGGCGCTCTGAGCTTCCTAGCCACAGCACAGTGGGGACGTTCCTTCTCGGCACAGCCACAGCCCAGCTCCGAAATTCAAAACGTCCAGCCACTGCTCCCACACCAAAGGGGCTAGCACTGAAAGCTCTTGCTGGCCATCACCTGCCCTAGGCAGCCCTTCCACAGCCCCACAAGCACTGGCGCTCTGAGCTTCCTAGCCACAGCACAGTGGGGACGTTCCTTCTCGGCACAGCCACAGCCCAGCTCCGAAATTCAAAACGTCCAGCCACTGCTCCCACACCAAAGGGGCTAGCACTGAAAGCTCTTGCTGGCCAGCACCTGCCCTAGGCAGCCCTTCCACAGCCCCACAAGCACTGGCGCTCTGAGCTTCCTAGCCACAGCACAGTGGGGACGTTCCTTCTCGGCACAGCCACAGCCCAGCTCCGAAATTCGAAACGTCCAGCCACTGCTCCCACACCAAAGGGGCTAGCACTGAAAGCTCTTGCTGGCCATCACCTGCCCTAGGCAGCCCTTCCACAGCCCCTCAAGCTTTGGGGCTCTGAGCTTCCTAGCCACAGCACAGTGGGGACGTTCCTTCTCGGCACAGCCAGAGCCCAGCTCCGAAATTCGAAACGTCCAGCCACTGCTCCCACACCAAAGGGGCTAGCACTGAAAGCTCTTGCTGGCCATCACCTGCCCTAGGCAGCCCTTCCACAGCCCCACAAGCACTGGCGCTCTGAGCTTCCTAGCCACAGCACAGTGGGGACGTTCCTTCTCAGCACAGCCACAGCCCAGCTCCGAAATTCAAAACGTCCAGCCACTGCTCCCACACCAAAGGGGCTAGCACTGAAAGCTCTTGCTGGCCAGCACCTGCCCTAGGCAGCCCTTCCACAGCCCCACAAGCACTGGCGCTCTGAGCTTCCTAGCCACAGCACAGTGGGGACGTTCCTTCTCGGCACAGCCACAGCCCAGCTCCGAAATTCAAAACGTCCAGCCACTGCTCCCACACCAAAGGGGCTAGCACTGAAAGCTCTTGCTGGCCATCACCTGCCCTAGGCAGCCCTTCCACAGCCCCACAAGCACTGGCGCTCTGAGCTTCCTAGCCACAGCACAGTGGGGACGTTCCTTCTCGGCACAGCCACAGCCCAGCTCCGAAATTCGAAACGTCCAGCCACTGCTCCCACACCAAAGGGGCTAGCACTGAAAGCTCTTGCTGGCCATCACCTTCCCTAGGCAGCCCTTCCACAGCCCCACAAGCACTGGCGCTCTGAGCTTCCTAGCCACAGCACAGTGGGGACGTTCCTTCTCGGCACAGCCACAGCCCAGCTCCGAAATTCAAAACGTCCAGCCACTGCTCCCACACCAAAGGGGCTAGCACTGAAAGCTCTTGCTGGCCATCACCTTCCCTAGGCAGCCCTTCCACAGCCCCACAAGCACTGGCGCTCTGAGCTTCCTAGCCACAGCACAGTGGGGACGTTCCTTCTCAGCACAGCCACAGCCCAGCTCCGAAATTCGAAACGTCCAGCCACTGCTCCCACACCAAAGGGGCTAGCACTGAAAGCTCTTGCTGGCCATCACCTTCCCTAGGCAGCCCTTCCACAGCCCCACAAGCACTGGCGCTCTCAGCTTCCTAGCCACAGCACAGTGGGGACGTTCCTTCTCGGCACAGCCACAGCCCAGCTCCGAAATTCGAAACGTCCAGCCACTGCTCCCACACCAAAGGGGCTAGCACTGAAAGCTCTTGCTGGCCATCACCTGCCCTAGGCAGCCCTTCCACAGCCCCACAAGCACTGGCGCTCTGAGCTTCCTAGCCACAGCACAGTGGGGACGTTCCTTCTCGGCACAGCCACAGCCCAGCTCCGAAATTCAAAACGTCCAGCCACTGCTCCCACACCAAAGGGGCTAGCACTGAAAGCTCTTGCTGGCCATCACCTGCCCTAGGCAGCCCTTCCACAGCCCCACAAGCACTGGCGCTCTGAGCTTCCTAGCCACAGCACAGTGGGGACGTTCCTTCTCGGCACAGCCACAGCCCAGCTCCGAAATTCGAAACGTCCAGCCACTGCTCCCACACCAAAGGGGCTAGCACTGAAAGCTCTTGCTGGCCAGCACCTGCCCTAGGCAGCCCTTCCACAGCCCCACAAGCACTGGCGCTCTGAGCTTCCTAGCCACAGCACAGTGGGGACGTTCCTTCTCGGCACAGCCACAGCCCAGCTCCGAAATTCGAAACGTCCAGCCACTGCTCCCACAACAAAGGGGCTAGCACTGAAAGCTCTTGCTGGCCATCACCTGCCCTAGGCAGCCCTTCCACAGCCCCACAAGCACTGGCGCTCTGAGCTTCCTAGCCACAGCACAGTGGGGACGTTCCTTCTCGGCACAGCCACAGCCCAGCTCCGAAATTCAAAACGTCCAGCCACTGCTCCCACACCAAAGGGGCTAGCACTGAAAGCTCTTGCTGGCCAGCACCTGCCCTAGGCAGCCCTTCCACAGCCCCACAAGCACTGGCACTCTGAGCTTCCTAGCCACAGCACAGTGGGGACGTTCCTTCTCAGCACAGCCAGAGCCCAGCTCCGAAATTCAAAACGTCCAGCCACTGCTCCCACACCAAAGGGGCTAGCACTGAAAGCTCTTGCTGGCCAGCACCTGCCCTAGGCAGCCCTTCCACAGCCCCACAAGCACTGGCGCTCTGAGCTTCCTAGCCACAGCACAGTGGGGACGTTCCTTCTCGGCACAGCCACAACCCAGCTCCGAAATTCAAAACGTCCAGCCACTGCTCCCACACCAAAGGGGCTAGCACTGAAAGCTCTTGCTGGCCATCACCTTCCCTAGGCAGCCCTTCCACAGCCCCACAAGCACTGGCGCTCTGAGCTTCCTAGCCACAGCACAGTGGGGACGTTCCTTCTCGGCACAGCCACAGCCCAGCTCCGAAATTCGAAACGTCCAGCCACTGCTCCCACACCAAAGGGGCTAGCACTGAAAGCTCTTGCTGGCCAGCACCTGCCCTAGGCAGCCCTTCCACAGCCCCACAAGCACTGGCGCTCTGAGCTTCCTAGCCACAGCACAGTGGGGACGTTCCTTCTCGGCACAGCCACAGCCCAGCTCCGAAATTCAAAACGTCCAGCCACTGCTCCCACACCAAAGGGGCTAGCACTGAAAGCTCTTGCTGGCCATCACCTTCCCTAGGCAGCCCTTCCACAGCCCCACAAGCACTGGCGCTCTGAGCTTCCTAGCCACAGCACAGTGGGGACGTTCCTTCTCGGCACAGCCACAGCCCAGCTCCGAAATTCGAAACGTCCAGCCACTGCTCCCACACCAAAGGGGCTAGCACTGAAAGCTCTTGCTGGCCATCACCTGCCCTAGGCAGCCCTTCCACAGCCCCACAAGCACTGGCGCTCTGAGCTTCCTAGCCACAGCACAGCGGGGACGTTCCTTCTCGGCACAGCCACAGCCCAGCTCCGAAATTCAAAACGTCCAGCCACTGCTCCCACACCAAAGGGGCTAGCACTGAAAGCTCTTGCTGGCCATCACCTGCCCTAGGCAGCCCTTCCACAGCCCCACAAGCACTGGCGCTCTGAGCTTCCTAGCCACAGCACAGTGGGGACGTTCCTTCTCGGCACAGCCACAGCCCAGCTCCGAAAATCAAAACGTCCAGCCACTGCTCCCACACCAAAGGGGCTAGCACTGAAAGCTCTTGCTGGCCATCACCTGCCCTAGGCAGCCCTTCCACAGCCCCACAAGCACTGGCGCTCTGAGCTTCCTAGCCACAGCACAGTGGGGACGTTCCTTCTCGGCACAGCCACAGCCCAGCTCCGAAATTCAAAACGTCCAGCCACTGCTCCCACACCAAAGGGGCTAGCACTGAAAGCTCTTGCTGGCCATCACCTGCCCTAGGCAGCCCTTCCACAGCCCCACAAGCACTGGCGCTCTGAGCTTCCTAGCCACAGCACAGTGGGGACGTTCCTTCTCCGCACAGCCACAGCCCAGCTCCGAAATTCAAAACGTCCAGCCACTGCTCCCACACCAAAGGGGCTAGCACTGAAAGCTCTTGCTGGCCATCACCTGCCCTAGGCAGCCCTTCCACAGCCCCACAAGCACTGGCACTCTGAGCTTCCTAGCCACAGCACAGTGGGGACGTTCCTTCTCGGCACAGCCACAGCCCAGCTCCGAAATTCGAAACGTCCAGCCACTGCTCCCACACCAAAGGGGCTAGCACTGAAAGCTCTTGCTGGCCATCACCTTCCCTAGGCAGCCCTTCCACAGCCCCACAAGCACTGGCGCTCTGAGCTTCCTAGCCACAGCACAGTGGGGACGTTCCTTCTCGGCACAGCCACAGCCCAGCTCCCAAATTCAAAACGTCCAGCCACTGCTCCCACACCAAAGGGGCTAGCACTGAAAGCTCTTGCTGGCCAGCACCTGCCCTAGGCAGCCCTTCCACAGCCCCACAAGCACTGGCGCTCTGAGCTTCCTAGCCACAGCACAGTGGGGACGTTCCTTCTCGGCACAGCCACAGCCCAGCTCCGAAATTGAAAACGTCCAGCCACTGCTCCCACACCAAAGGGGCTAGCACTGAAAGCTCTTGCTGGCCATCACCTGCCCTAGGCAGCCCTTCCACAGCCCCACAAGGTTTGGGGCTCTGAGCTTCCTAGCCACAGCACAGTGGGGACGTTCCTTCTCGGCACAGCCAGAGCCCAGCTCCGAAATTCGAAACGTCCAGCCACTGCTCCCACACCAAAGGGGCTAGCACTGAAAGCTCTTGCTGGCCAGCACCTGCCCTAGGCAGCCCTTCCACAGCCCCACAAGCACTGGCGCTCTGAGCTTCCTAGCCACAGCACAGTGGGGACGTTCCTTCTCGGCACAGCCACAGCCCAGCTCCGAAATTCGAAACGTCCAGCCACTGCTCCCACACCAAAGGGGCTAGCACTGAAAGCTCTTGCTGGCCAGCACCTGCCCTAGGCAGCCCTTCCACAGCCCCACAAGCACTGGCGCTCTGAGCTTCCTAGCCACAGCACAGTGGGGACGTTCCTTCTCGGCACAGCCACAGCCCAGCTCCGAAATTCGAAACGTCCAGCCACTGCTTCCACACCAAAGGGGCTAGCACTGAAAGCTCTTGCTGGCCAGCACCTGCCCTAGGCAGCCCTTCCACAGCCCCACAAGCACTGGCACTCTGAGCTTCCTAGCCACAGCACAGTGGGGACGTTCCTTCTCCGCACAGCCACAGCCCAGCTCCGAAATTCAAAACGTCCAGCCACTGCTCCCACACCAAAGGGGCTAGCACTGAAAGCTCTTGCTGGCCATCACCTGCCCTAGGCAGCCCTTCCACAGCCCCTCAAGCTTTGGGGCTCTGAGCTTCCTAGCCACAGCACAGTGGGGACGTTCCTTCTCGGCACAGCCAGAGCCCAGCTCCGAAATTCGAAACGTCCAGCCACTGCTCCCACACCAAAGGGGCTAGCACTGAAAGCTCTTGCTGGCCATCACCTGCCCTAGGCAGCCCTTCCACAGCCCCACAAGCACTGGCGCTCTGAGCTTCCTAGCCACAGCACAGTGGGGACGTTCCTTCTCGGCACAGCCACAGCCCAGCTCCGAAAATCAAAACGTCCAGCCACTGCTCCCACACCAAAGGGGCTAGCACTGAAAGCTCTTGCTGGCCATCACCTTCCCTAGGCAGCCCTTCCACAGCCCCACAAGCACTGGCGCTCTGAGCTTCCTAGCCACAGCACAGTGGGGACGTTCCTTCTCGGCACAGCCACAGCCCAGCTCCGAAATTCGAAACGTCCAGCCACTGCTCCCACACCAAAGGGGCTAGCACTGAAAGCTCTTGCTGGCCATCACCTGCCCTAGGCAGCCCTTCCACAGCCCCACAAGCACTGGCACTCTGAGCTTCCTAGCCACAGCACAGTGGGGACGTTCCTTCTCGGCACAGCCACAGCCCAGCTCCCAAATTCAAAACGTCCAGCCACTGCTCCCACACCAAAGGGGCTAGCACTGAAAGCTCTTGCTGGCCATCACCTTCCCTAGGCAGCCCTTCCACAGCCCCACAAGCACTGGCGCTCTGAGCTTCCTAGCCACAGCACAGTGGGGACGTTCCTTCTCGGCACAGCCACAGCCCAGCTCCGAAATTCGAAACGTCCAGCCACTGCTCCCACACCAAAGGGGCTAGCACTGAAAGCTCTTGCTGGCCATCACCTGCCCTAGGCAGCCCTTCCACAGCCCCACAAGCACTGGCGCTCTGAGCTTCCTAGCCACAGCACAGTGGGGACGTTCCTTCTCGGCACAGCCACAGCCCAGCTCCGAAATTCAAAACGTCCAGCCACTGCTCCCACACCAAAGGGGCTAGCACTGAAAGCTCTTGCTGGCCATCACCTGCCCTAGGCAGCCCTTCCACAGCCCCACAAGCACTGGCGCTCTGAGCTTCCTAGCCACAGCACAGTGGGGACGTTCCTTCTCGGCACAGCCACAGCCCAGCTCCGAAATTCAAAACGTCCAGCCACTGCTCCCACACCAAAGGGGCTAGCACTGAAAGCTCTTGCTGGCCATCACCTGCCCTAGGCAGCCCTTCCACAGCCCCACAAGCACTGGCGCTCTGAGCTTCCTAGCCACAGCACAGTGGGGACGTTCCTTCTCGGCACAGCCACAGCCCAGCTCCGAAATTCAAAACGTCCAGCCACTGCTCCCACACCAAAGGGGCTAGCACTGAAAGCTCTTGCTGGCCAGCACCTGCCCTAGGCAGCCCTTCCACAGCCCCTCAAGCTTTGGGGCTCTGAGCTTCCTAGCCACAGCACAGTGGGGACGTTCCTTCTCGGCACAGCCAGAGCCCAGCTCCGAAATTCGAAACGTCCAGCCACTGCTCCCACACCAAAGGGGCTAGCACTGAAAGCTCTTGCTGGCCATCACCTGCCCTAGGCAGCCCTTCCACAGCCCCACAAGCACTGGCGCTCTGAGCTTCCTAGCCACAGCACAGTGGGGACGTTCCTTCTCAGCACAGCCACAGCCCAGCTCCGAAATTCAAAACGTCCAGCCACTGCTCCCACACCAAAGGGGCTAGCACTGAAAGCTCTTGCTGGCCATCACCTTCCCTAGGCAGCCCTTCCACAGCCCCACAAGCACTGGCGCTCTGAGCTTCCTAGCCACAGCACAGTGGGGACGTTCCTTCTCGGCACAGCCACAGCCCAGCTCCGAAATTCGAAACGTCCAGCCACTGCTCCCACACCAAAGGGGCTAGCACTGAAAGCTCTTGCTGGCCATCACCTGCCCTAGGCAGCCCTTCCACAGCCCCACAAGCACTGGCGCTCTGAGCTTCCTAGCCACAGCACAGTGGGGACGTTCCTTCTCGGCACAGCCACAGCCCAGCTCCGAAATTCGAAACGTCCAGCCACTGCTCCCACACCAAAGGGGCTAGCACTGAAAGCTCTTGCTGGCCATCACCTTCCCTAGGCAGCCCTTCCACAGCCCCACAAGCACTGGCGCTCTGAGCTTCCTAGCCACAGCACAGTGGGGACGTTCCTTCTCGGCACAGCCACAGCCCAGCTCCGAAATTCAAAACGTCCAGCCACTGCTCCCACACCAAAGGGGCTAGCACTGAAAGCTCTTGCTGGCCAGCACCTGCCCTAGGCAGCCCTTCCACAGCCCCACAAGCACTGGCGCTCTGAGCTTCCTAGCCACAGCACAGTGGGGACGTTCCTTCTCAGCACAGCCACAGCCCAGCTCCGAAATTCAAAACGTCCAGCCACTGCTCCCACACCAAAGGGGCTAGCACTGAAAGCTCTTGCTGGCCATCACCTTCCCTAGGCAGCCCTTCCACAGCCCCACAAGCACTGGCGCTCTCAGCTTCCTAGCCACAGCACAGTGGGGACGTTCCTTCTCGGCACAGCCACAGCCCAGCTCCGAAATTCAAAACGTCCAGCCACTGCTCCCACACCAAAGGGGCTAGCACTGAAAGCTCTTGCTGGCCATCACCTGCCCTAGGCAGCCCTTCCACAGCCCCACAAGCACTGGCGCTCTGAGCTTCCTAGCCACAGCACAGTGGGGACGTTCCTTCTCGGCACAGCCACAGCCCAGCTCCGAAATTCAAAACGTCCAGCCACTGCTCCCACACCAAAGGGGCTAGCACTGAAAGCTCTTGCTGGCCATCACCTGCCCTAGGCAGCCCTTCCACAGCCCCACAAGCTTTGGGGCTCTGAGCTTCCTAGCCACAGCACAGTGGGGACGTTCCTTCTCGGCACAGCCACAGCCCAGCTCCGAAATTCGAAACGTCCAGCCACTGCTCCCACACCAAAGGGGCTAGCACTGAAAGCTCTTGCTGGCCATCACCTGCCCTAGGCAGCCCTTCCACAGCCCCACAAGCACTGGCGCTCTGAGCTTCCTAGCCACAGCACAGTGGGGACGTTCCTTCTCGGCACAGCCACAGCCCAGCTCCGAAATTCGAAACGTCCAGCCACTGCTCCCACAACAAAGGGGCTAGCACTGAAAGCTCTTGCTGGCCATCACCTGCCCTAGGCAGCCCTTCCACAGCCCCACAAGCTTTGGGGCTCTGAGCTTCCTAGCCACAGCACAGTGGGGACGTTCCTTCTCGGCACAGCCACAGCCCAGCTCCGAAATTCAAAACGTCCAGCCACTGCTCCCACACCAAAGGGGCTAGCACTGAAAGCTCTTGCTGGCCATCACCTTCCCTAGGCAGCCCTTCCACAGCCCCACAAGCACTGGCGCTCTGAGCTTCCTAGCCACAGCACAGTGGGGACGTTCCTTCTCGGCACAGCCACAGCCCAGCTCCGAAATTCAAAACGTCCAGCCACTGCTCCCACACCAAAGGGGCTAGCACTGAAAGCTCTTGCTGGCCATCACCTTCCCTAGGCAGCCCTTCCACAGCCCCACAAGCACTGGCGCTCTGAGCTTCCTAGCCACAGCACAGTGGGGACGTTCCTTCTCAGCACAGCCACAGCCCAGCTCCGAAATTCAAAACGTCCAGCCACTGCTCCCACACCAAAGGGGCTAGCACTGAAAGCTCTTGCTGGCCATCACCTGCCCTAGGCAGCCCTTCCACAGCCCCACAAGCACTGGCGCTCTGAGCTTCCTAGCCACAGCACAGTGGGGACGTTCCTTCTCGGCACAGCCACAGCCCAGCTCCGAAATTCAAAACGTCCAGCCACTGCTCCCACACCAAAGGGGCTAGCACTGAAAGCTCTTGCTGGCCATCACCTGCCCTAGGCAGCCCTTCCACAGCCCCACAAGCACTGGCGCTCTGAGCTTCCTAGCCACAGCACAGTGGGGACGTTCCTTCTCGGCACAGCCACAGCCCAGCTCCGAAATTCAAAACGTCCAGCCACTGCTCCCACACCAAAGGGGCTAGCACTGAAAGCTCTTGCTGGCCATCACCTGCCCTAGGCAGCCCTTCCACAGCCCCACAAGCTTTGGGGCTCTGAGCTTCCTAGCCACAGCACAGTGGGGACGTTCCTTCTCGGCACAGCCACAGCCCAGCTCCGAAATTCGAAACGTCCAGCCACTGCTCCCACACCAAAGGGGCTAGCACTGAAAGCTCTTGCTGGCCATCACCTGCCCTAGGCAGCCCTTCCACAGCCCCACAAGCACTGGCGCTCTGAGCTTCCTAGCCACAGCACAGTGGGGACGTTCCTTCTCGGCACAGCCACAGCCCAGCTCCGAAATTCAAAACGTCCAGCCACTGCTCCCACAACAAAGGGGCTAGCACTGAAAGCTCTTGCTGGCCAGCACCTGCCCTAGGCAGCCCTTCCACAGCCCCTCAAGCTTTGGGGCTCTGAGCTTCCTAGCCACAGCACAGTGGGGACGTTCCTTCTCGGCACAGCCAGAGCCCAGCTCCGAAATTCGAAACGTCCAGCCACTGCTCCCACACCAAAGGGGCTAGCACTGAAAGCTCTTGCTGGCCATCACCTGCCCTAGGCAGCCCTTCCACAGCCCCACAAGCACTGGCGCTCTGAGCTTCCTAGCCACAGCACAGTGGGGACGTTCCTTCTCAGCACAGCCACAGCCCAGCTCCGAAATTCAAAACGTCCAGCCACTGCTCCCACACCAAAGGGGCTAGCACTGAAAGCTCTTGCTGGCCATCACCTTCCCTAGGCAGCCCTTCCACAGCCCCACAAGCACTGGCGCTCTGAGCTTCCTAGCCACAGCACAGTGGGGACGTTCCTTCTCGGCACAGCCACAGCCCAGCTCCGAAATTCGAAACGTCCAGCCACTGCTCCCACACCAAAGGGGCTAGCACTGAAAGCTCTTGCTGGCCATCACCTGCCCTAGGCAGCCCTTCCACAGCCCCACAAGCACTGGCGCTCTGAGCTTCCTAGCCACAGCACAGTGGGGACGTTCCTTCTCGGCACAGCCACAGCCCAGCTCCGAAATTCGAAACGTCCAGCCACTGCTCCCACACCAAAGGGGCTAGCACTGAAAGCTCTTGCTGGCCATCACCTTCCCTAGGCAGCCCTTCCACAGCCCCACAAGCACTGGCGCTCTGAGCTTCCTAGCCACAGCACAGTGGGGACGTTCCTTCTCGGCACAGCCACAGCCCAGCTCCGAAATTCAAAACGTCCAGCCACTGCTCCCACACCAAAGGGGCTAGCACTGAAAGCTCTTGCTGGCCATCACCTTCCCTAGGCAGCCCTTCCACAGCCCCACAAGCACTGGCGCTCTGAGCTTCCTAGCCACAGCACAGTGGGGACGTTCCTTCTCGGCACAGCCACAGCCCAGCTCCGAAATTCAAAACGTCCAGCCACTGCTCCCACACCAAAGGGGCTAGCACTGAAAGCTCTTGCTGGCCAGCACCTGCCCTAGGCAGCCCTTCCACAGCCCCACAAGCACTGGCGCTCTGAGCTTCCTAGCCACAGCACAGTGGGGACGTTCCTTCTCAGCACAGCCACAGCCCAGCTCCGAAATTCAAAACGTCCAGCCACTGCTCCCACACCAAAGGGGCTAGCACTGAAAGCTCTTGCTGGCCATCACCTGCCCTAGGCAGCCCTTCCACAGCCCCACAAGCACTGGCGCTCTGAGCTTCCTAGCCACAGCACAGTGGGGACGTTCCTTCTCGGCACAGCCACAGCCCAGCTCCGAAATTCAAAACGTCCAGCCACTGCTCCCACACCAAAGGGGCTAGCACTGAAAGCTCTTGCTGGCCATCACCTGCCCTAGGCAGCCCTTCCACAGCCCCACAAGCACTGGCGCTCTGAGCTTCCTAGCCACAGCACAGTGGGGACGTTCCTTCTCGGCACAGCCACAGCCCAGCTCCGAAATTCAAAACGTCCAGCCACTGCTCCCACACCAAAGGGGCTAGCACTGAAAGCTCTTGCTGGCCATCACCTGCCCTAGGCAGCCCTTCCACAGCCCCACAAGCTTTGGGGCTCTGAGCTTCCTAGCCACAGCACAGTGGGGACGTTCCTTCTCGGCACAGCCACAGCCCAGCTCCGAAATTCGAAACGTCCAGCCACTGCTCCCACACCAAAGGGGCTAGCACTGAAAGCTCTTGCTGGCCATCACCTGCCCTAGGCAGCCCTTCCACAGCCCCACAAGCACTGGCGCTCTGAGCTTCCTAGCCACAGCACAGTGGGGACGTTCCTTCTCGGCACAGCCACAGCCCAGCTCCGAAATTCAAAACGTCCAGCCACTGCTCCCACAACAAAGGGGCTAGCACTGAAAGCTCTTGCTGGCCATCACCTGCCCTAGGCAGCCCTTCCACAGCCCCACAAGCTTTGGGGCTCTGAGCTTCCTAGCCACAGCACAGTGGGGACGTTCCTTCTCGGCACAGCCACAGCCCAGCTCCGAAATTCAAAACGTCCAGCCACTGCTCCCACACCAAAGGGGCTAGCACTGAAAGCTCTTGCTGGCCAGCACCTGCCCTAGGCAGCCCTTCCACAGCCCCACAAGCACTGGCACTCTGAGCTTCCTAGCCACAGCACAGTGGGGACGTTCCTTCTCAGCACAGCCAGAGCCCAGCTCCGAAATTCAAAACGTCCAGCCACTGCTCCCACACCAAAGGGGCTAGCACTGAAAGCTCTTGCTGGCCATCACCTTCCCTAGGCAGCCTTTCCACAGCCCCACAAGCACTGGCGCTCTGAGCTTCCTAGCCACAGCACAGTGGGGACGTTCCTTCTCGGCACAGCCACAGCCCAGCTCCCAAATTCGAAACGTCCAGCCACTGCTCCCACACCAAAGGGGCTAGCACTGAAAGCTCTTGCTGGCCAGCACCTGCCCTAGGCAGCCCTTCCACAGCCCCACAAGCACTGGCGCTCTGAGCTTCCTAGCCACAGCACAGTGGGGACGTTCCTTCTCGGCACAGCCAGAGCCCAGCTCCGAAATTCAAAACGTCCAGCCACTGCTCCCACACCAAAGGGGCTAGCACTGAAAGCTCTTGCTGGCCATCACCTTCCCTAGGCAGCCCTTCCACAGCCCCACAAGCACTGGCGCTCTGAGCTTCCTAGCCACAGCACAGTGGGGACGTTCCTTCTCGGCACAGCCACAGCCCAGCTCCGAAATTCGAAACGTCCAGCCACTGCTCCCACACCAAAGGGGCTAGCACTGAAAGCTCTTGCTGGCCATCACCTGCCCTAGGCAGCCCTTCCACAGCCCCACAAGCACTGGCGCTCTGAGCTTCCTAGCCACAGCACAGTGGGGACGTTCCTTCTCCGCACAGCCACAGCCCAGCTCCGAAATTCAAAACGTCCAGCCACTGCTCCCACACCAAAGGGGCTAGCACTGAAAGCTCTTGCTGGCCATCACCTGCCCTAGGCAGCCCTTCCACAGCCCCACAAGCACTGGCGCTCTGAGCTTCCTAGCCACAGCACAGCGGGGACGTTCCTTCTCGGCACAGCCACAGCCCAGCTCCGAAATTCAAAACGTCCAGCCACTGCTCCCACACCAAAGGGGCTAGCACTGAAAGCTCTTGCTGGCCATCACCTGCCCTAGGCAGCCCTTCCACAGCCCCACAAGCACTGGCGCTCTGAGCTTCCTAGCCACAGCACAGTGGGGACGTTCCTTCTCGGCACAGCCAGAGCCCAGCTCCGAAAATCAAAACGTCCAGCCACTGCTCCCACACCAAAGGGGCTAGCACTGAAAGCTCTTGCTGGCCATCACCTGCCCTAGGCAGCCCTTCCACAGCCCCACAAGCACTGGCGCTCTGAGCTTCCTAGCCACAGCACAGCGGGGACGTTCCTTCTCGGCACAGCCACAGCCCAGCTCCGAAATTCAAAACGTCCAGCCACTGCTCCCACACCAAAGGGGCTAGCACTGAAAGCTCTTGCTGGCCATCACCTGCCCTAGGCAGCCCTTCCACAGCCCCACAAGCACTGGCGCTCTGAGCTTCCTAGCCACAGCACAGTGGGGACGTTCCTTCTCGGCACAGCCAGAGTCCAGCTCCGAAAATCAAAATGTCCAGCCACTGCTCCCACACCAAAGGGGCTAGCACTGAAAGCTCTTGCTGGCCATCACCTGCCCTAGGCAGCCCTTCCACAGCCCCACAAGCACTGGCGCTCTGAGCTTCCTAGCCACAGCACAGTGGGGACGTTCCTTCTCGGCACAGCCACAGCCCAGCTCCGAAATTCGAAACGTCCAGCCACTGCTCCCACACCAAAGGGGCTAGCACTGAAAGCTCTTGCTGGCCATCACCTGCCCTAGGCAGCCCTTCCACAGCCCCACAAGCACTGGCACTCTGAGCTTCCTAGCCACAGCACAGTGGGGACGTTCCTTCTCGGCACAGCCACAGCCCAGCTCCGAAATTCAAAACGTCCAGCCACTGCTCCCACACCAAAGGGGCTAGCACTGAAAGCTCTTGCTGGCCAGCACCTGCCCTAGGCAGCCCTTCCACAGCCCCACAAGCACTGGCGCTCTGAGCTTCCTAGCCACAGCACAGTGGGGACGTTCCTTCTCGGCACAGCCACAGCCCAGCTCCGAAATTCAAAACGTCCAGCCACTGCTCCCACACCAAAGGGGCTAGCACTGAAAGCTCTTGCTGGCCAGCACCTGCCCTAGGCAGCCCTTCCACAGCCCCACAAGCACTGGCGCTCTGAGCTTCCTAGCCACAGCACAGTGGGGACGTTCCTTCTCAGCACAGCCACAGCCCAGCTCCGAAATTCAAAACGTCCAGCCACTGCTCCCACACCAAAGGGGCTAGCACTGAAAGCTCTTGCTGGCCATCACCTGCCCTAGGCAGCCCTTCCACAGCCCCACAAGCACTGGCGCTCTGAGCTTCCTAGCCACAGCACAGTGGGGACGTTCCTTCTCGGCACAGCCACAGCCCAGCTCCGAAATTCAAAACGTCCAGCCACTGCTCCCACACCAAAGGGGCTAGCACTGAAAGCTCTTGCTGGCCATCACCTGCCCTAGGCAGCCCTTCCACAGCCCCACAAGCACTGGCGCTCTGAGCTTCCTAGCCACAGCACAGTGGGGACGTTCCTTCTCGGCACAGCCACAGCCCAGCTCCGAAATTCAAAACGTCCAGCCACTGCTCCCACACCAAAGGGGCTAGCACTGAAAGCTCTTGCTGGCCATCACCTGCCCTAGGCAGCCCTTCCACAGCCCCACAAGCTTTGGGGCTCTGAGCTTCCTAGCCACAGCACAGTGGGGACGTTCCTTCTCGGCACAGCCACAGCCCAGCTCCGAAATTCGAAACGTCCAGCCACTGCTCCCACACCAAAGGGGCTAGCACTGAAAGCTCTTGCTGGCCATCACCTGCCCTAGGCAGCCCTTCCACAGCCCCACAAGCACTGGCGCTCTGAGCTTCCTAGCCACAGCACAGTGGGGACGTTCCTTCTCGGCACAGCCACAGCCCAGCTCCGAAATTCAAAACGTCCAGCCACTGCTCCCACAACAAAGGGGCTAGCACTGAAAGCTCTTGCTGGCCATCACCTGCCCTAGGCAGCCCTTCCACAGCCCCACAAGCTTTGGGGCTCTGAGCTTCCTAGCCACAGCACAGTGGGGACGTTCCTTCTCGGCACAGCCACAGCCCAGCTCCGAAATTCAAAACGTCCAGCCACTGCTCCCACACCAAAGGGGCTAGCACTGAAAGCTCTTGCTGGCCAGCACCTGCCCTAGGCAGCCCTTCCACAGCCCCACAAGCACTGGCACTCTGAGCTTCCTAGCCACAGCACAGTGGGGACGTTCCTTCTCAGCACAGCCAGAGCCCAGCTCCGAAATTCAAAACGTCCAGCCACTGCTCCCACACCAAAGGGGCTAGCACTGAAAGCTCTTGCTGGCCATCACCTTCCCTAGGCAGCCTTTCCACAGCCCCACAAGCACTGGCGCTCTGAGCTTCCTAGCCACAGCACAGTGGGGACGTTCCTTCTCGGCACAGCCACAGCCCAGCTCCCAAATTCGAAACGTCCAGCCACTGCTCCCACACCAAAGGGGCTAGCACTGAAAGCTCTTGCTGGCCAGCACCTGCCCTAGGCAGCCCTTCCACAGCCCCACAAGCACTGGCGCTCTGAGCTTCCTAGCCACAGCACAGTGGGGACGTTCCTTCTCGGCACAGCCAGAGCCCAGCTCCGAAATTCAAAACGTCCAGCCACTGCTCCCACACCAAAGGGGCTAGCACTGAAAGCTCTTGCTGGCCATCACCTTCCCTAGGCAGCCCTTCCACAGCCCCACAAGCACTGGCGCTCTGAGCTTCCTAGCCACAGCACAGTGGGGACGTTCCTTCTCGGCACAGCCACAGCCCAGCTCCGAAATTCGAAACGTCCAGCCACTGCTCCCACACCAAAGGGGCTAGCACTGAAAGCTCTTGCTGGCCATCACCTGCCCTAGGCAGCCCTTCCACAGCCCCACAAGCACTGGCGCTCTGAGCTTCCTAGCCACAGCACAGTGGGGACGTTCCTTCTCCGCACAGCCACAGCCCAGCTCCGAAATTCAAAACGTCCAGCCACTGCTCCCACACCAAAGGGGCTAGCACTGAAAGCTCTTGCTGGCCATCACCTGCCCTAGGCAGCCCTTCCACAGCCCCACAAGCACTGGCGCTCTGAGCTTCCTAGCCACAGCACAGCGGGGACGTTCCTTCTCGGCACAGCCACAGCCCAGCTCCGAAATTCAAAACGTCCAGCCACTGCTCCCACACCAAAGGGGCTAGCACTGAAAGCTCTTGCTGGCCATCACCTGCCCTAGGCAGCCCTTCCACAGCCCCACAAGCACTGGCGCTCTGAGCTTCCTAGCCACAGCACAGTGGGGACGTTCCTTCTCGGCACAGCCAGAGCCCAGCTCCGAAAATCAAAACGTCCAGCCACTGCTCCCACACCAAAGGGGCTAGCACTGAAAGCTCTTGCTGGCCATCACCTGCCCTAGGCAGCCCTTCCACAGCCCCACAAGCACTGGCGCTCTGAGCTTCCTAGCCACAGCACAGCGGGGACGTTCCTTCTCGGCACAGCCACAGCCCAGCTCCGAAATTCAAAACGTCCAGCCACTGCTCCCACACCAAAGGGGCTAGCACTGAAAGCTCTTGCTGGCCATCACCTGCCCTAGGCAGCCCTTCCACAGCCCCACAAGCACTGGCGCTCTGAGCTTCCTAGCCACAGCACAGTGGGGACGTTCCTTCTCGGCACAGCCAGAGTCCAGCTCCGAAAATCAAAATGTCCAGCCACTGCTCCCACACCAAAGGGGCTAGCACTGAAAGCTCTTGCTGGCCATCACCTGCCCTAGGCAGCCCTTCCACAGCCCCACAAGCACTGGCGCTCTGAGCTTCCTAGCCACAGCACAGTGGGGACGTTCCTTCTCGGCACAGCCACAGCCCAGCTCCGAAATTCGAAACGTCCAGCCACTGCTCCCACACCAAAGGGGCTAGCACTGAAAGCTCTTGCTGGCCATCACCTGCCCTAGGCAGCCCTTCCACAGCCCCACAAGCACTGGCACTCTGAGCTTCCTAGCCACAGCACAGTGGGGACGTTCCTTCTCGGCACAGCCACAGCCCAGCTCCGAAATTCGAAACGTCCAGCCACTGCTCCCACACCAAAGGGGCTAGCACTGAAAGCTCTTGCTGGCCATCACCTTCCCTAGGCAGCCCTTCCACAGCCCCACAAGCACTGGCGCTCTGAGCTTCCTAGCCACAGCACAGTGGGGACGTTCCTTCTCGGCACAGCCACAGCCCAGCTCCGAAATTCAAAACGTCCAGCCACTGCTCCCACACCAAAGGGGCTAGCACTGAAAGCTCTTGCTGGCCATCACCTGCCCTAGGCAGCCCTTCCACAGCCCCACAAGCACTGGCGCTCTGAGCTTCCTAGCCACAGCACAGCGGGGACGTTCCTTCTCGGCACAGCCACAGCCCAGCTCCGAAATTCAAAACGTCCAGCCACTGCTCCCACACCAAAGGGGCTAGCACTGAAAGCTCTTGCTGGCCAGCACCTGCCCTAGGCAGCCCTTCCACAGCCCCACAAGCACTGGCGCTCTGAGCTTCCTAGCCACAGCACAGTGGGGACGTTCCTTCTCGGCACAGCCACAGCCCAGCTCCGAAATTCGAAACGTCCAGCCACTGCTCCCACACCAAAGGGGCTAGCACTGAAAGCTCTTGCTGGCCAGCACCTGCCCTAGGCAGCCCTTCCACAGCCCCACAAGCACTGGCGCTCTGAGCTTCCTAGCCACAGCACAGTGGGGACGTTCCTTCTCGGCACAGCCACAGCCCAGCTCCGAAATTCAAAACGTCCAGCCACTGCTCCCACACCAAAGGGGCTAGCACTGAAAGCTCTTGCTGGCCATCACCTGCCCTAGGCAGCCCTTCCACAGCCCCACAAGCTTTGGGGCTCTGAGCTTCCTAGCCACAGCACAGTGGGGATGTTCCTTCTCGGCACAGCCAGAGCCCAGCTCCGAAATTCGAAACGTCCAGCCACTGCTCCCACACCAAAGGGGCTAGCACTGAAAGCTCTTGCTGGCCAGCACCTGCCCTAGGCAGCCCTTCCACAGCCCCACAAGCACTGGCGCTCTGAGCTTCCTAGCCACAGCACAGTGGGGACGTTCCTTCTCGGCACAGCCACAGCCCAGCTCCCAAATTCAAAACGTCCAGCCACTGCTCCCACACCAAAGGGGCTAGCACTGAAAGCTCTTGCTGGCCAGCACCTGCCCTAGGCAGCCCTTCCACAGCCCCACAAGCACTGGCGCTCTGAGCTTCCTAGCCACAGCACAGTGGGGACGTTCCTTCTCGGCACAGCCAGAGCCCAGCTCCGAAATTCGAAACGTCCAGCCACTGCTCCCACACCAAAGGGGCTAGCACTGAAAGCTCTTGCTGGCCATCACCTGCCCTAGGCAGCCCTTCCACAGCCCCACAAGCTTTGGAGCTCTGAGCTTCCTAGCCACAGCACAGTGGGGACGTTCCTTCTCGGCACAGCCACAGCCCAGCTCCCAAATTGAAAACGTCCAGCCACTGCTCCCACACCAAAGGGGCTAGCACTGAAAGCTCTTGCTGGCCATCACCTGCCCTAGGCAGCCCTTCCACAGCCCCACAAGCTTTGGGGCTCTGAGCTTCCTAGCCACAGCACAGTGGGGATGTTCCTTCTCGGCACAGCCAGAGCCCAGCTCCGAAATTCGAAACGTCCAGCCACTGCTCCCACACCAAAGGGGCTAGCACTGAAAGCTCTTGCTGGCCAGCACCTGCCCTAGGCAGCCCTTCCACAGCCCCACAAGCACTGGCGCTCTGAGCTTCCTAGCCACAGCACAGTGGGGACGTTCCTTCTCGGCACAGCCACAGCCCAGCTCCCAAATTCAAAACGTCCAGCCACTGCTCCCACACCAAAGGGGCTAGCACTGAAAGCTCTTGCTGGCCAGCACCTGCCCTAGGCAGCCCTTCCACAGCCCCACAAGCACTGGCGCTCTGAGCTTCCTAGCCACAGCACAGTGGGGACGTTCCTTCTCGGCACAGCCACAGCCCAGCTCCGAAATTCGAAACGTCCAGCCACTGCTCCCACACCAAAGGGGCTAGCACTGAAAGCTCTTGCTGGCCATCACCTGCCCTAGGCAGCCCTTCCACAGCCCCACAAGCTTTGGAGCTCTGAGCTTCCTAGCCACAGCACAGTGGGGACGTTCCTTCTCGGCACAGCCACAGCCCAGCTCCCAAATTGAAAACGTCCAGCCACTCCGCCCACACCAAAGGGGCTAGCACTGAAAGCTCTTGCTGGCCAGCACCTGCCCTAGGCAGCCCTTCCACAGCCCCACAAGCACTGGCGCTCTGAGCTTCCTAGCCACAGCACAGTGGGGACGTTCCTTCTCGGCACAGCCACAGCCCAGCTCCGAAATTCAAAACGTCCAGCCACTGCTCCCACACCAAAGGGGCTAGCACTGAAAGCTCTTGCTGGCCAGCACCTGCCCTAGGCAGCCCTTCCACAGCCCCACAAGCACTGGCGCTCTGAGCTTCCTAGCCACAGCACAGTGGGGACGTTCCTTCTCAGCACAGCCACAGCCCAGCTCCGAAATTCAAAACGTCCAGCCACTGCTCCCACACCAAAGGGGCTAGCACTGAAAGCTCTTGCTGGCCAGCACCTGCCCTAGGCAGCCCTTCCACAGCCCCACAAGCACTGGCGCTCTGAGCTTCCTAGCCACAGCACAGTGGGGACGTTCCTTCTCGGCACAGCCAGAGCCCAGCTCCGAAATTCGAAACGTCCAGCCACTGCTCCCACACCAAAGGGGCTAGCACTGAAAGCTCTTGCTGGCCATCACCTGCCCTAGGCAGCCCTTCCACAGCCCCACAAGCACTGGCGCTCTGAGCTTCCTAGCCACAGCACAGTGGGGACGTTCCTTCTCGGCACAGCCACAGCCCAGCTCCGAAATTCAAAACGTCCAGCCACTGCTCCCACACCAAAGGGGCTAGCACTGAAAGCTCTTGCTGGCCATCACCTGCCCTAGGCAGCCCTTCCACAGCCCCACAAGCACTGGCGCTCTGAGCTTCCTAGCCACAGCACAGCGGGGACGTTCCTTCTCGGCACAGCCACAGCCCAGCTCCGAAATTCAAAACGTCCAGCCACTGCTCCCACACCAAAGGGGCTAGCACTGAAAGCTCTTGCTGGCCATCACCTGCCCTAGGCAGCCCTTCCACAGCCCCACAAGCACTGGCGCTCTGAGCTTCCTAGCCACAGCACAGTGGGGACGTTCCTTCTCGGCACAGCCAGAGTCCAGCTCCGAAAATCAAAACGTCCAGCCACTGCTCCCACACCAAAGGGGCTAGCACTGAAAGCTCTTGCTGGCCATCACCTTCCCTAGGCAGCCCTTCCACAGCCCCACAAGCACTGGCGCTCTGAGCTTCCTAGCCACAGCACAGTGGGGACGTTCCTTCTCGGCACAGCCACAGCCCAGCTCCGAAATTCGAAACGTCCAGCCACTGCTCCCACACCAAAGGGGCTAGCACTGAAAGCTCTTGCTGGCCATCACCTGCCCTAGGCAGCCCTTCCACAGCCCCACAAGCACTGGCACTCTGAGCTTCCTAGCCACAGCACAGTGGGGACGTTCCTTCTCGGCACAGCCACAGCCCAGCTCCCAAATTCGAAACGTCCAGCCACTGCTCCCACACCAAAGGGGCTAGCACTGAAAGCTCTTGCTGGCCATCACCTTCCCTAGGCAGCCCTTCCACAGCCCCACAAGCACTGGCGCTCTGAGCTTCCTAGCCACAGCACAGTGGGGACGTTCCTTCTCGGCACAGCCACAGCCCAGCTCCGAAATTCAAAACGTCCAGCCACTGCTCCCACACCAAAGGGGCTAGCACTGAAAGCTCTTGCTGGCCATCACCTGCCCTAGGCAGCCCTTCCACAGCCCCACAAGCACTGGCGCTCTGAGCTTCCTAGCCACAGCACAGCGGGGACGTTCCTTCTCGGCACAGCCACAGCCCAGCTCCGAAATTCAAAACGTCCAGCCACTGCTCCCACACCAAAGGGGCTAGCACTGAAAGCTCTTGCTGGCCAGCACCTGCCCTAGGCAGCCCTTCCACAGCCCCACAA
Source organism: Aptenodytes patagonicus (assembly GCF_965638725.1). Classification (NCBI taxonomy): domain Eukaryota; kingdom Metazoa; phylum Chordata; class Aves; order Sphenisciformes; family Spheniscidae; genus Aptenodytes; species Aptenodytes patagonicus. The sequence continues at coordinate 423,545 of NW_027472028.1, read as the reverse complement.
GCACTGGCGCTCTGAGCTTCCTAGCCACAGCACAGTGGGGACGTTCCTTCTCGGCACAGCCACAGCCCAGCTCCGAAATTCGAAACGTCCAGCCACTGCTCCCACACCAAAGGGGCTAGCACTGAAAGCTCTTGCTGGCCAGCACCTGCCCTAGGCAGCCCTTCCACAGCCCCACAAGCACTGGCGCTCTGAGCTTCCTAGCCACAGCACAGTGGGGACGTTCCTTCTCGGCACAGCCACAGCCCAGCTCCGAAATTCAAAACGTCCAGCCACTGCTCCCACACCAAAGGGGCTAGCACTGAAAGCTCTTGCTGGCCATCACCTGCCCTAGGCAGCCCTTCCACAGCCCCACAAGCACTGGCGCTCTGAGCTTCCTAGCCACAGCACAGTGGGGATGTTCCTTCTCGGCACAGCCAGAGCCCAGCTCCGAAATTCGAAACGTCCAGCCACTGCTCCCACACCAAAGGGGCTAGCACTGAAAGCTCTTGCTGGCCAGCACCTGCCCTAGGCAGCCCTTCCACAGCCCCACAAGCACTGGCGCTCTGAGCTTCCTAGCCACAGCACAGTGGGGACGTTCCTTCTCGGCACAGCCACAGCCCAGCTCCGAAATTCAAAACGTCCAGCCACTGCTCCCACACCAAAGGGGCTAGCACTGAAAGCTCTTGCTGGCCATCACCTTCCCTAGGCAGCCCTTCCACAGCCCCACAAGCACTGGCGCTCTGAGCTTCCTAGCCACAGCACAGTGGGGACGTTCCTTCTCGGCACAGCCACAGCCCAGCTCCGAAATTCGAAACGTCCAGCCACTGCTCCCACACCAAAGGGGCTAGCACTGAAAGCTCTTGCTGGCCATCACCTGCCCTAGGCAGCCCTTCCACAGCCCCAGAAGCTTTGGAGCTCTGAGCTTCCTAGCCACAGCACAGTGGGGACGTTCCTTCTCGGCACAGCCACAGCCCAGCTCCCAAATTGAAAACGTCCAGCCACTGCTCCCACACCAAAGGGGCTAGCACTGAAAGCTCTTGCTGGCCAGCACCTGCCCTAGGCAGCCCTTCCACAGCCCCACAAGCACTGGCGCTCTGAGCTTCCTAGCCACAGCACAGTGGGGACGTTCCTTCTCGGCACAGCCACAGCCCAGCTCCCAAATTCGAAACGTCCAGCCACTGCTCCCACACCAAAGGGGCTAGCACTGAAAGCTCTTGCTGGCCAGCACCTGCCCTAGGCAGCCCTTCCACAGCCCCACAAGCACTGGCACTCTGAGCTTCCTAGCCACAGCACAGTGGGGACGTTCCTTCTCAGCACAGCCAGAGCCCAGCTCCGAAATTCAAAACGTCCAGCCACTGCTCCCACACCAAAGGGGCTAGCACTGAAAGCTCTTGCTGGCCAGCACCTGCCCTAGGCAGCCCTTCCACAGCCCCACAAGCACTGGCGCTCTGAGCTTCCTAGCCACAGCACAGTGGGGACGTTCCTTCTCGGCACAGCCAGAGCCCAGCTCCGAAAATCAAAACGTCCAGCCACTGCTCCCACACCAAAGGGGCTAGCACTGAAAGCTCTTGCTGGCCATCACCTTCCCTAGGCAGCCCTTCCACAGCCCCACAAGCACTGACGCTCTGAGCTTCCTAGCCACAGCACAGTGGGGACGTTCCTTCTCGGCACAGCCACAGCCCAGCTCCGAAATTCGAAACGTCCAGCCACTGCTCCCACACCAAAGGGGCTAGCACTGAAAGCTCTTGCTGGCCAGCACCTGCCCTAGGCAGCCCTTCCACAGCCCCACAAGCACTGGCGCTCTGAGCTTCCTAGCCACAGCACAGTGGGGACGTTCCTTCTCGGCACAGCCACAGCCCAGCTCCGAAATTCAAAACGTCCAGCCACTGCTCCCACACCAAAGGGGCTAGCACTGAAAGCTCTTGCTGGCCATCACCTGCCCTAGGCAGCCCTTCCACAGCCCCACAAGCACTGGCGCTCTGAGCTTCCTAGCCACAGCACAGTGGGGACGTTCCTTCTCGGCACAGCCACAGCCCAGCTCCCAAATTCAAAACGTCCAGCCACTGCTCCCACACCAAAGGGGCTAGCACTGAAAGCTCTTGCTGGCCAGCACCTGCCCTAGGCAGCCCTTCCACAGCCCCACAAGCACTGGCGCTCTGAGCTTCCTAGCCACAGCACAGTGGGGACGTTCCTTCTCGGCACAGCCACAGCCCAGCTCCGAAATTCAAAACGTCCAGCCACTCCTCCCACACCAAAGGGGCTAGCACTGAAAGCTCTTGCTGGCCATCACCTGCCCTAGGCAGCCCTTCCACAGCCCCACAAGCACTGGCGCTCTGAGCTTCCTAGCCACAGCACAGTGGGGACGTTCCTTCTCGGCACAGCCACAGCCCAGCTCCCAAATTCGAAACGTCCAGCCACTGCTCCCACACCAAAGGGGCTAGCACTGAAAGCTCTTGCTGGCCAGCACCTGCCCTAGGCAGCCCTTCCACAGCCCCACAAGCACTGGCACTCTGAGCTTCCTAGCCACAGCACAGTGGGGACGTTCCTTCTCAGCACAGCCAGAGCCCAGCTCCGAAATTCAAAACGTCCAGCCACTGCTCCCACACCAAAGGGGCTAGCACTGAAAGCTCTTGCTGGCCATCACCTGCCCTAGGCAGCCCTTCCACAGCCCCACAAGCACTGGCGCTCTGAGCTTCCTAGCCACAGCACAGTGGGGACGTTCCTTCTCGGCACAGCCACAGCCCAGCTCCGAAAATCAAAATGTCCAGCCACTGCTCCCACACCAAAGGGGCTAGCACTGAAAGCTCTTGCTGGCCAGCACCTGCCCTAGGCAGCCCTTCCACAGCCCCACAAGCACTGACGCTCTGAGCTTCCTAGCCACAGCACAGTGGGGACGTTCGTTCTCGGCACAGCCACAGCCCAGCTCCGAAATTCGAAACGTCCAGCCACTGCTCCCACACCAAAGGGGCTAGCACTGAAAGCTCTTGCTGGCCAGCACCTGCCCTAGGCAGCCCTTCCACAGCCCCACAAGCACTGGCGCTCTGAGCTTCCTAGCCACAGCACAGTGGGGACGTTCCTTCTCGGCACAGCCACAGCCCAGCTCCAAAATTCAAAACGTCCAGCCACTGCTCCCACACCAAAGGGGCTAGCACTGAAAGCTCTTGCTGGCCATCACCTTCCCTAGGCAGCCCTTCCACAGCCCCACAAGCACTGGTGCTCTGAGCTTCCTAGCCACAGCACAGTGGGGACGTTCCTTCTCGGCACAGCCACAGCCCAGCTCCGAAATTCGAAACGTCCAGCCACTGCTCCCACACCAAAGGGGCTAGCACTGAAAGCTCTTGCTGGCCAGCACCTGCCCTAGGCAGCCCTTCCACAGCCCCACAAGCACTGGCGCTCTGAGCTTCCTAGCCACAGCACAGTGGGGACGTTCCTTCTCAGCACAGCCACAGCCCAGCTCCGAAATTCGAAACGTCCAGCCACTGCTCCCACACCAAAGGGGCTAGCACTGAAAGCTCTTGCTGGCTATCACCTTCCCTAGGCAGCCCTTCCACAGCCCCACAAGCACTGGCGCTCTGAGCTTCCTAGCCACAGCACAGTGGGGACGTTCCTTCTCGGCACAGCCACAGCCCAGCTCCGAAATTCAAAACGTCCAGCCACTCCTCCCACACCAAAGGGGCTAGCACTGAAAGCTCTTGCTGGCCATCACCTGCCCTAGGCAGCCCTTCCACAGCCCCACAAGCACTGGCGCTCTGAGCTTCCTAGCCACAGCACAGTGGGGACGTTCCTTCTCGGCACAGCCACAGCCCAGCTCCGAAATTCAAAACGTCCAGCCACTGCTCCCACACCAAAGGGGCTAGCACTGAAAGCTCTTGCTGGCCATCACCTTCCCTAGGCAGCCCTTCCACAGCCCCACAAGCACTGGCGCTCTGAGCTTCCTAGCCACAGCACAGTGGGGACGTTCCTTCTCAGCACAGCCACAGCCCAGCTCCCAAATTCAAAACGTCCAGCCACTGCTCCCACACCAAAGGGGCTAGCACTGAAAGCTCTTGCTGGCCATCACCTTCCCTAGGCAGCCCTTCCACAGCCCCACAAGCACTGGTGCTCTGAGCTTCCTAGCCACAGCACAGTGGGGACGTTCCTTCTCGGCACAGCCACAGCCCAGCTCCGAAATTCGAAACGTCCAGCCACTGCTCCCACACCAAAGGGGCTAGCACTGAAAGCTCTTGCTGGCCATCACCTTCCCTAGGCAGCCCTTCCACAGCCCCACAAGCACTGGCGCTCTGAGCTTCCTAGCCACAGCACAGTGGGGACGTTCCTTCTCAGCACAGCCACAGCCCAGCTCCGAAATTCGAAACGTCCAGCCACTGCTCCCACACCAAAGGGGCTAGCACTGAAAGCTCTTGCTGGCTATCACCTTCCCTAGGCAGCCCTTCCACAGCCCCACAAGCACTGGCGCTCTGAGCTTCCTAGCCACAGCACAGTGGGGACGTTCCTTCTCGGCACAGCCACAGCCCAGCTCCGAAATTCAAAACGTCCAGCCACTCCTCCCACACCAAAGGGGCTAGCACTGAAAGCTCTTGCTGGCCATCACCTGCCCTAGGCAGCCCTTCCACAGCCCCACAAGCACTGGCGCTCTGAGCTTCCTAGCCACAGCACAGTGGGGACGTTCCTTCTCAGCACAGCCACAGCCCAGCTCCGAAATTCAAAACGTCCAGCCACTGCTCCCACACCAAAGGGGCTAGCACTGAAAGCTCTTGCTGGCCATCACCTGCCCTAGGCAGCCCTTCCACAGCCCCACAAGCACTGGCGCTCTGAGCTTCCTAGCCACAGCACAGTGGGGACGTTCCTTCTCGGCACAGCCACAGCCCAGCTCCGAAATTCAAAACGTCCAGCCACTGCTCCCACACCAAAGGGGCTAGCACTGAAAGCTCTTGCTGGCCATCACCTGCCCTAGGCAGCCCTTCCACAGCCCCACAAGCACTGGCGCTCTGAGCTTCCTAGCCACAGCACAGTGGGGACGTTCCTTCTCAGCACAGCCACAGCCCAGCTCCCAAATTCAAAACGTCCAGCCACTGCTCCCACACCAAAGGGGCTAGCACTGAAAGCTCTTGCTGGCCATCACCTTCCCTAGGCAGCCCTTCCACAGCCCCACAAGCACTGGTGCTCTGAGCTTCCTAGCCACAGCACAGTGGGGACGTTCCTTCTCGGCACAGCCACAGCCCAGCTCCCAAATTCAAAACGTCCAGCCACTGCTCCCACACCAAAGGGGCTAGCACTGAAAGCTCTTGCTGGCCATCACCTGCCCTAGGCAGCCCTTCCACAGCCCCACAAGCACTGGCGCTCTGAGCTTCCTAGCCACAGCACAGTGGGGACGTTCCTTCTCAGCACAGCCACAGCCCAGCTCCCAAATTCAAAACGTCCAGCCACTGCTCCCACACCAAAGGGGCTAGCACTGAAAGCTCTTGCTGGCCATCACCTTCCCTAGGCAGCCCTTCCACAGCCCCACAAGCACTGGTGCTCTGAGCTTCCTAGCCACAGCACAGTGGGGACGTTCCTTCTCGGCACAGCCACAGCCCAGCTCCCAAATTCAAAACGTCCAGCTACTGCTCCCACACCAAAGGGGCTAGCACTGAAAGCTCTTGCTGGCCAGCACCTGCCCTAGGCAGCCCTTCCACAGCCCCACAAGCACTGGCGCTCTGAGCTTCCTAGCCACAGCACAGTGGGGACGTTCCTTCTCGGCACAGCCAGAGTCCAGCTCCGAAATTCAAAACGTCCAGCCACTGCTCCCACACCAAAGGGGCTAGCACTGAAAGCTCTTGCTGGCCAGCACCTGCCCTAGGCAGCCCTTCCACAGCCCCACAAGCACTGGCGCTCTGAGCTTCCTAGCCACAGCACAGTGGGGACGTTCCTTCTCAGCACAGCCAGAGTCCAGCTCCGAAATTCAAAACGTCCAGCCACTGCTCCCACACCAAAGGGGCTAGCACTGAAAGCTCTTGCTGGCCATCACCTGCCCTAGGCAGCCCTTCCACAGCCCCACAAGCACTGGCGCTCTGAGCTTCCTAGCCACAGCACAGTGGGGACGTTCCTTCTCGGCACAGCCAGAGCCCAGCTCCGAAATTCAAAACGTCCAGCCACTGCTCCCACACCAAAGGGGCTAGCACTGAAAGCTCTTGCTGGCCAGCACCTGCCCTAGGCAGCCCTTCCACAGCCCCACAAGCACTGGCGCTCTGAGCTTCCTAGCCACAGCACAGTGGGGACGTTCCTTCTCAGCACAGCCAGAGTCCAGCTCCGAAATTCAAAACGTCCAGCCACTGCTCCCACACCAAAGGGGCTAGCACTGAAAGCTCTTGCTGGCCAGCACCTGCCCTAGGCAGCCCTTCCACAGCCCCACAAGCACTGGCGCTCTGAGCTTCCTAGCCACAGCACAGTGGGGACGTTCCTTCTCGGCACAGCCACAGCCCAGCTCCGAAATTGAAAACGTCCAGCCACTCCTCCCACACCAAAGGGGCTAGCACTGAAAGCTCTTGCTGGCCATCACCTTCCCTAGGCAGCCCTTCCACAGCCCCACAAGCACTGGCGCTCTGAGCTTCCTAGCCACAGCACAGTGGGGACGTTCCTTCTCGGCACAGCCAGAGCCCAGCTCCGAAATTCGAAACGTCCAGCCACTGCTCCCACACCAAAGGGGCTAGCACTGAAAGCTCTTGCTGGCCATCACCTGCCCTAGGCAGCCCTTCCACAGCCCCACAAGCACTGGCGCTCTGAGCTTCCTAGCCACAGCACAGTGGGGACGTTCCTTCTCGGCACAGCCACAGCCCAGCTCCCAAATTCAAAACGTCCAGCCACTGCTCCCACACCAAAGGGGCTAGCACTGAAAGCTCTTGCTGGCCATCACCTTCCCTAGGCAGCCCTTCCACAGCCCCACAAGCACTGGTGCTCTGAGCTTCCTAGCCACAGCACAGTGGGGACGTTCCTTCTCGGCACAGCCACAGCCCAGCTCCCAAATTCAAAACGTCCAGCCACTGCTCCCACACCAAAGGGGCTAGCACTGAAAGCTCTTGCTGGCCAGCACCTGCCCTAGGCAGCCCTTCCACAGCCCCACAAGCACTGGCGCTCTGAGCTTCCTAGCCACAGCACAGTGGGGACGTTCCTTCTCGGCACAGCCAGAGTCCAGCTCCGAAATTCAAAACGTCCAGCCACTGCTCCCACACCAAAGGGGCTAGCACTGAAAGCTCTTGCTGGCTATCACCTTCCCTAGGCAGCACTTCCACAGCCCCACAAGCACTGGCGCTCTGAGCTTCCTAGCCACAGCACAGTGGGGACGTTCCTTATCGGCATAGCCACAGCCCAGCTCCGAAATTCGAAACGTCCAGCCACTGCTCCCACACCAAAGGGGCTAGCACTGAAAGCTCTTGCTGGCCATCACCTTCCCTAGGCAGCCCTTCCACAGCCCCACAAGCACTGGCGCTCTGAGCTTCCTAGCCACAGCACAGTGGGGACGTTCCTTCTCGGCACAGCCACAGCCCAGCTCCGAAATTCGAAACGTCCAGCCACTGCTCCCACACCAAAGGGGCTAGCACTGAAAGCTCTTGCTGGCCAGCACCTGCCCTAGGCAGCCCTTCCACAGCCCCACAAGCACTGGCGCTCTGAGCTTCCTAGCCACAGCACAGTGGGGACGTTCCTTCTCGGCACAGCCAGAGCCCAGCTCCGAAATTCAAAACGTCCAGCCACTGCTCCCACACCAAAGGGGCTAGCACTGAAAGCTCTTGCTGGCCATCACCTGCCCTAGGCAGCCCTTCCACAGCCCCACAAGCACTGGCGCTCTGAGCTTCCTAGCCACAGCACAGTGGGGACGTTCCTTCTCGGCACAGCCACAGCCCAGCTCCAAAATTCAAAACGTCCAGCCACTCCTCCCACACCAAAGGGGCTAGCACTGAAAGCTCTTGCTGGCCATCACCTGCCCTAGGCAGCCCTTCCACAGCCCCACAAGCACTGGCGCTCTGAGCTTCCTAGCCACAGCACAGTGGGGACGTTCCTTCTCGGCACAGCCACAGCCCAGCTCCGAAATTCAAAACGTCCAGCCACTCCTCCCACACCAAAGGGGCTAGCACTGAAAGCTCTTGCTGGCCATCACCTGCCCTAGGCAGCCCTTCCACAGCCCCACAAGCACTGGCGCTCTGAGCTTCCTAGCCACAGCACAGTGGGGACGTTCCTTCTCGGCACAGCCACAGCCCAGCTCCGAAATTCAAAACGTCCAGCCACTGCTCCCACACCAAAGGGGCTAGCACTGAAAGCTCTTGCTGGCCATCACCTGCCCTAGGCAGCCCTTCCACAGCCCCACAAGCACTGGCGCTCTGAGCTTCCTAGCCACAGCACAGTGGGGACGTTCCTTCTCAGCACAGCCACAGCCCAGCTCCCAAATTCAAAACGTCCAGCCACTGCTCCCACACCAAAGGGGCTAGCACTGAAAGCTCTTGCTGGCCATCACCTTCCCTAGGCAGCCCTTCCACAGCCCCACAAGCACTGGTGCTCTGAGCTTCCTAGCCACAGCACAGTGGGGACGTTCCTTCTCGGCACAGCCACAGCCCAGCTCCGAAATTCGAAACGTCCAGCCACTGCTCCCACACCAAAGGGGCTAGCACTGAAAGCTCTTGCTGGCCAGCACCTGCCCTAGGCAGCCCTTCCACAGCCCCACAAGCACTGGCGCTCTGAGCTTCCTAGCCACAGCACAGTGGGGACGTTCCTTCTCAGCACAGCCACAGCCCAGCTCCGAAATTCGAAACGTCCAGCCACTGCTCCCACACCAAAGGGGCTAGCACTGAAAGCTCTTGCTGGCTATCACCTTCCCTAGGCAGCCCTTCCACAGCCCCACAAGCACTGGCGCTCTGAGCTTCCTAGCCACAGCACAGTGGGGACGTTCCTTCTCGGCACAGCCACAGCCCAGCTCCGAAATTCAAAACGTCCAGCCACTCCTCCCACACCAAAGGGGCTAGCACTGAAAGCTCTTGCTGGCCATCACCTGCCCTAGGCAGCCCTTCCACAGCCCCACAAGCACTGGCGCTCTGAGCTTCCTAGCCACAGCACAGTGGGGACGTTCCTTCTCAGCACAGCCACAGTCCAGCTCCGAAATTCAAAACGTCCAGCCACTGCTCCCACACCAAAGGGGCTAGCACTGAAAGCTCTTGCTGGCCATCACCTGCCCTAGGCAGCCCTTCCACAGCCCCACAAGCACTGGCGCTCTGAGCTTCCTAGCCACAGCACAGTGGGGACGTTCCTTATCGGCATAGCCACAGCCCAGCTCCGAAATTCGAAACGTCCAGCCACTGCTCCCACACCAAAGGGGCTAGCACTGAAAGCTCTTGCTGGCCATCACCTTCCCTAGGCAGCCCTTCCACAGCCCCACAAGCACTGGCGCTCTGAGCTTCCTAGCCACAGCACAGTGGGGACGTTCCTTCTCGGCACAGCCAGAGCCCAGCTCCGAAATTCAAAACGTCCAGCCACTGCTCCCACACCAAAGGGGCTAGCACTGAAAGCTCTTGCTGGCCAGCACCTGCCCTAGGCAGCCCTTCCACAGCCCCACAAGCACTGGCGCTCTGAGCTTCCTAGCCACAGCACAGTGGGGACGTTCCTTCTCAGCACAGCCAGAGTCCAGCTCCGAAATTCAAAACGTCCAGCCACTGCTCCCACACCAAAGGGGCTAGCACTGAAAGCTCTTGCTGGCCATCACCTGCCCTAGGCAGCCCTTCCACAGCCCCACAAGCACTGGCGCTCTGAGCTTCCTAGCCACAGCACAGTGGGGACGTTCCTTCTCGGCACAGCCAGAGCCCAGCTCCGAAATTGAAAACGTCCAGCCACTCCTCCCACACCAAAGGGGCTAGCACTGAAAGCTCTTGCTGGCCATCACCTTCCCTAGGCAGCCCTTCCACAGCCCCACAAGCACTGGCGCTCTGAGCTTCCTAGCCACAGCACAGTGGGGACGTTCCTTCTCGGCACAGCCAGAGCCCAGCTCCGAAATTCGAAACGTCCAGCCACTGCTCCCACACCAAAGGGGCTAGCACTGAAAGCTCTTGCTGGCCATCACCTTCCCTAGGCAGCCCTTCCACAGCCCCACAAGCACTGGCGCTCTGAGCTTCCTAGCCACAGCACAGTGGGGACGTTCCTTCTCGGCACAGCCACAGCCCAGCTCCGAAATTCAAAACGTCCAGCCACTGCTCCCACACCAAAGGGGCTAGCACTGAAAGCTCTTGCTGGCCAGCACCTGCCCTAGGCAGCCCTTCCACAGCCCCACAAGCACTGGCGCTCTGAGCTTCCTAGCCACAGCACAGTGGGGACGTTCCTTCTCGGCACAGCCACAGCCCAGCTCCGAAATTCAAAACGTCCAGCCACTGCTCCCACACCAAAGGGGCTAGCACTGAAAGCTCTTGCTGGCTATCACCTTCCCTAGGCAGCCCTTCCACAGCCCCACAAGCACTGGCGCTCTGAGCTTCCTAGCCACAGCACAGTGGGGACGTTCCTTATCGGCATAGCCACAGCCCAGCTCCGAAATTCAAAACGTCCAGCCACTGCTCCCACACCAAAGGGGCTAGCACTGAAAGCTCTTGCTGGCCAGCACCTGCCCTAGGCAGCCCTTCCACAGCCCCACAAGCACTGGCGCTCTGAGCTTCCTAGCCACAGCACAGTGGGGACGTTCCTTCTCGGCACAGCCACAGCCCCTCCGAAATTCAAAACGTCCAGCCACTGCTCCCACACCAAAGGGGCTAGAACTGAAAGCTCTTGCTGGCCAGCACCTGCCCTAGGCAGCCCTTCCACAGCCCCACAAGCACTGGCGCTCTGAGCTTCCTAGCCACAGCACAGTGGGGACGTTCCTTCTCGGCACAGCCACAGCCCAGCTCCGAAATTCAAAACGTCCAGCCACTTCTCCCACACCAAAGGGGCTAGCACTGAAAGCTCTTGCTGGCCATCACCTGCCCTAGGCAGCCCTTCCACAGCCCCACAAGCACTGGCGCTCTGAGCTTCCTAGCCACAGCACAGTGGGGACGTTCCTTCTCGGCACAGCCACAGCCCAGCTCCGAAATTGAAAACGTCCAGCCACTCCTCCCACACCAAAGGGGCTAGCACTGAAAGCTCTTGCTGGCCAGCACCTTCCCTAGGCAGCCCTTCCACAGCCCCACAAGCACTGGCGCTCTGAGCTTCCTAGCCACAGCACAGTGGGGACGTTCCTTCTCGGCACAGCCACAGCCCAGCTCCGAAATTCGAAACGTCCAGCCACTGCTCCCACACCAAAGGGGCTAGCACTGAAAGCTCTTGCTGGCCATCACCTTCCCTAGGCAGCCCTTCCACAGCCCCACAAGCACTGGCGCTCTGAGCTTCCTAGCCACAGCACAGTGGGGACGTTCCTTCTCGGCACAGCCACAGCCCAGCTCCGAAATTCAAAACGTCCAGCCACTGCTCCCACACCAAAGGGGCTAGCACTGAAAGCTCTTGCTGGCCATCACCTGCCCTAGGCAGCCCTTCCACAGCCCCACAAGCACTGGCGCTCTGAGCTTCCTAGCCACAGCACAGTGGGGACGTTCCTTCTCAGCACAGCCAGAGTCTAGCTCCGAAATTCAAAACGTCCAGCCACTGCTCCCACACCAAAGGGGCTAGCACTGAAAGCTCTTGCTGGCTATCACCTTCCCTAGGCAGCCCTTCCACAGCCCCACAAGCACTGGCGCTCTGAGCTTCCTAGCCACAGCACAGTGGGGACGTTCCTTATCGGCATAGCCAGAGCCCAGCTCCGAAATTCGAAACGTCCAGCCACTGCTCCCACACCAAAGGGGCTAGCACTGAAAGCTCTTGCTGGCCAGCACCTGCCCTAGGCAGCCCTTCCACAGCCCCACAAGCACTGGCGCTCTGAGCTTCCTAGCCACAGCACAGTGGGGACGTTCCTTCTCGGCACAGCCACAGCCCAGCTCCGAAATTCGAAACGTCCAGCCACTGCTCCCACACCAAAGGGGCTAGCACTGAAAGCTCTTGCTGGCCAGCACCTGCCCTAGGCAGCCCTTCCACAGCCCCACAAGCACTGGCGCTCTGAGCTTCCTAGCCACAGCACAGTGGGGACGTTCCTTCTCGGCACAGCCACAGCCCAGCTCCGAAATTCAAAACGTCCAGCCACTGCTCCCACACCAAAGGGGCTAGCACTGAAAGCTCTTGCTGGCCAGCACCTGCCCTAGGCAGCCCTTCCACAGCCCCACAAGCTTTGGGGCTCTGAGCTTCCTAGCCACAGCACAGTGGGGACGTTCCTTCTCGGCACAGCCAGAGCCCAGCTCCGAAATTCGAAACGTCCAGCCACTGCTCCCACACCAAAGGGGCTAGCACTGAAAGCTCTTGCTGGCCAGCACCTGCCCTAGGCAGCCCTTCCACAGCCCCACAAGCACTGGCGCTCTGAGCTTCCTAGCCACAGCACAGTGGGGACGTTCCGTCTCGGCACAGCCACAGCCCAGCTCCGAAATTCGAAACGTCCAGCCACTGCTCCCACACCAAAGGGGCTAGCACTGAAAGCTCTTGCTGGCCATCACCTGCCCTAGGCAGCCCTTCCACAGCCCCACAAGCACTGGCGCTCTGAGCTTCCTAGCCACAGCACAGTGGGGACGTTCCTTCTCGGCACAGCCACAGCCCAGCTCCGAAATTCAAAACGTCCAGCCACTGCTCCCACACCAAAGGGGCTAGCACTGAAAGCTCTTGCTGGCCAGCACCTGCCCTAGGCAGCCCTTCCACAGCCCCACAAGCACTGGCGCTCTGAGCTTCCTAGCCACAGCACAGTGGGGACGTTCCTTCTCGGCATAGCCACAGGCCAGCTCCCAAATTGAAAACGTCCAGCCACTGCTCCCACACCAAAGGGGCTAGCACTGAAAGCTCTTGCTGGCCATCACCTGCCCTAGGCAGCCCTTCCACAGCCCCACAAGCACTGGCGCTCTGAGCTTCCTAGCCACAGCACAGTGGGGACGTTCCTTCTCGGCACAGCCACAGCCCAGCTCCGAAATTCGAAACGTCCAGCCACTGCTCCCACACCAAAGGGGCTAGCACTGAAAGCTCTTGCTGGCCAGCACCTGCCCTAGGCAGCCCTTCCACAGCCCCACAAGCACTGGCACTCTGAGCTTCCTAGCCACAGCACAGTGGGGACGTTCCTTCTCAGCACAGCCAGAGCCCAGCTCCGAAATTCAAAACGTCCAGCCACTGCTCCCACACCAAAGGGGCTAGCACTGAAAGCTCTTGCTGGCCAGCACCTGCCCTAGGCAGCCCTTCCACAGCCCCACAAGCACTGGCGCTCTGAGCTTCCTAGCCACAGCACAGTGGGGACGTTCCTTCTCGGCACAGCCAGAGCCCAGCTCCGAAAATCAAAACGTCCAGCCACTGCTCCCACACCAAAGGGGCTAGCACTGAAAGCTCTTGCTGGCCATCACCTTCCCTAGGCAGCCCTTCCACAGCCCCACAAGCACTGGCGCTCTGAGCTTCCTAGCCACAGCACAGTGGGGATGTTCCTTCTCGGCACAGCCACAGCCCAGCTCCGAAATTCGAAACGTCCAGCCACTGCTCCCACACCAAAGGGGCTAGCACTGAAAGCTCTTGCTGGCCAGCACCTTCCCTAGGCAGCCCTTCCACAGCCCCACAAGCACTGGCGCTCTGAGCTTCCTAGCCACAGCACAGTGGGGACGTTCCTTCTCGGCACAGCCACAGCCCAGCTCCGAAATTCAAAACGTCCAGCCACTCCTCCCACACCAAAGGGGCTAGCACTGAAAGCTCTTGCTGGCCATCACCTGCCCTAGGCAGCCCTTCCACAGCCCCACAAGCACTGGCGCTCTGAGCTTCCTAGCCATAGCACAGTGGGGACGTTCCTTCTCAGCACAGCCACAGCCCAGCTCCCAAATTCAAAACGTCCAGCCACTGCTCCCACACCAAAGGGGCTAGCACTGAAAGCTCTTGCTGGCCATCACCTGCCCTAGGCAGCCCTTCCACAGCCCCACAAGCACTGGTGCTCTGAGCTTCCTAGCCACAGCACAGTGGGGACGTTCCTTCTCGGCACAGCCAGAGCCCAGCTCCGAAATTCGAAACGTCCAGCCACTCCTCCCACACCAAAGGGGCTAGCACTGAAAGCTCTTGCTGGCCATCACCTGCCCTAGGCAGCCCTTCCACAGCCCCACAAGCACTGGCGCTCTGAGCTTCCTAGCCACAGCACAGTGGGGACGTTCCTTCTCAGCACAGCCACAGCCCAGCTCCGAAATTCGAAACGTCCAGCCACTGCTCCCACATCAAAGGGGCTAGCACTGAAAGCTCTTGCTGGCTATCACCTTCCCTAGGCAGCCCTTCCACAGCCCCACAAGCACTGGCGCTCTGAGCTTCCTAGCCACAGCACAGTGGGGACGTTCCTTATCGGCATAGCCAGAGCCCAGCTCCGAAATTCGAAACGTCCAGCCACTGCTCCCACACCAAAGGGGCTAGCACTGAAAGCTCTTGCTGGCCATCACCTGCCCTAGGCAGCCCTTCCACAGCCCCACAAGCACTGGCGCTCTAAGCTTCCTAGCCACAGCACAGTGGGGACGTTCCTTCTCGGCACAGCCACAGCCCAGCTCCGAAATTCAAAACGTCCAGCCACTGCTCCCACACCAAAGGGGCTAGCACTGAAAGCTCTTGCTGGCCATCACCTGCCCTAGGCAGCCCTTCCACAGCCCCACAAGCACTGGCGCTCTGAGCTTCCTAGCCACAGCACAGTGGGGACGTTCCTTCTCGGCACAGCCACAGCCCAGCTCCCAAATTCAAAACGTCCAGCCACTCCTCCCACACCAAAGGGGCTAGCACTGAAAGCTCTTGCTGGCCATCACCTGCCCTAGGCAGCCCTTCCACAGCCCCACAAGCACTGGCGCTCTGAGCTTCCTAGCCACAGCACAGTGGGGACGTTCCTTCTCGGCACAGCCAGAGCCCAGCTCCGAAATTCGAAACGTCCAGCCACTGCTCCCACACCAAAGGGGCTAGCACTGAAAGCTCTTGCTGGCCATCACCTTCCCTAGGCAGCCCTTCCACAGCCCCACAAGCACTGGCGCTCTGAGCTTCCTAGCCACAGCACAGTGGGGACGTTCCTTCTCGGCACAGCCACAGCCCAGCTCCGAAATTCAAAACGTCCAGCCACTGCTCCCACACCAAAGGGGCTAGCACTGAAAGCTCTTGCTGGCCAGCACCTGCCCTAGGCAGCCCTTCCACAGCCCCACAAGCACTGGCGCTCTGAGCTTCCTAGCCACAGCACAGTGGGGACGTTCCTTCTCGGCACAGCCACAGCCCAGCTCCGAAATTCAAAACGTCCAGCCACTGCTCCCACACCAAAGGGGCTAGCACTGAAAGCTCTTGCTGGCTATCACCTTCCCTAGGCAGCCCTTCCACAGCCCCACAAGCACTGGCGCTCTGAGCTTCCTAGCCACAGCACAGTGGGGACGTTCCTTATCGGCATAGCCACAGCCCAGCTCCGAAATTCGAAACGTCCAGCCACTGCTCCCACACCAAAGGGGCTAGCACTGAAAGCTCTTGCTGGCCATCACCTTCCCTAGGCAGCCCTTCCACAGCCCCACAAGCACTGGCGCTCTGAGCTTCCTAGCCACAGCACAGTGGGGACGTTCCTTCTCGGCACAGCCACAGCCCCTCCGAAATTCAAAACGTCCAGCCACTGCTCCCACACCAAAGGGGCTAGCACTGAAAGCTCTTGCTGGCCAGCACCTGCCCTAGGCAGCCCTTCCACAGCCCCACAAGCTTTGGGGCTCTGAGCTTCCTAGCCACAGCACAGTGGGGACGTTCCTTCTCGGCACAGCCAGAGCCCAGCTCCGAAATTCGAAACGTCCAGCCACTGCTCCCACACCAAAGGGGCTAGCACTGAAAGCTCTTGCTGGCCATCACCTGCCCTAGGCAGCCCTTCCACAGCCCCACAAGCACTGGCGCTCTGAGCTTCCTAGCCACAGCACAGTGGGGACGTTCCGTCTCGGCACAGCCACAGCCCAGCTCCGAAATTCGAAACGTCCAGCCACTGCTCCCACACCAAAGGGGCTAGCACTGAAAGCTCTTGCTGGCCATCACCTGCCCTAGGCAGCCCTTCCACAGCCCCACAAGCACTGGCGCTCTGAGCTTCCTAGCCACAGCACAGTGGGGACGTTCCTTCTCGGCACAGCCACAGGCCAGCTCCCAAATTGAAAACGTCCAGCCACTGCTCCCACACCAAAGGGGCTAGCACTGAAAGCTCTTGCTGGCCAGCACCTGCCCTAGGCAGCCCTTCCACAGCCCCACAAGCACTGGCGCTCTGAGCTTCCTAGCCACAGCACAGTGGGGACGTTCCTTCTCGGCACAGCCACAGCCCAGCTCCCAAATTCAAAACGTCCAGCCACTGCTCCCACACCAAAGGGGCTAGCACTGAAAGCTCTTGCTGGCCAGCACCTGCCCTAGGCAGCCCTTCCACAGCCCCACAAGCACTGGCGCTCTGAGCTTCCTAGCCACAGCACAGTGGGGACGTTCCTTCTCAGCACAGCCAGAGCCCAGCTCCGAAATTCAAAACGTCCAGCCACTGCTCCCACACCAAAGGGGCTAGCACTGAAAGCTCTTGCTGGCCAGCACCTGCCCTAGGCAGCCCTTCCACAGCCCCACAAGCACTGGCGCTCTGAGCTTCCTAGCCACAGCACAGTGGGGACGTTCCTTCTCGGCACAGCCACAGCCCAGCTCCGAAATTCAAAACGTCCAGCCACTGCTCCCACACCAAAGGGGCTAGCACTGAAAGCTCTTGCTGGCCATCACCTTCCCTAGGCAGCCCTTCCACAGCCCCACAAGCACTGGCGCTCTGAGCTTCCTAGCCACAGCACAGTGGGGACGTTCCTTCTCGGCACAGCCACAGCCCAGCTCCGAAATTCGAAACGTCCAGCCACTGCTCCCACACCAAAGGGGCTAGCACTGAAAGCTCTTGCTGGCCAGCACCTTCCCTAGGCAGCCCTTCCACAGCCCCACAAGCACTGGCGCTCTGAGCTTCCTAGCCACAGCACAGTGGGGACGTTCCTTCTCGGCACAGCCACAGCCCAGCTCCGAAATTCAAAACGTCCAGCCACTCCTCCCACACCAAAGGGGCTAGCACTGAAAGCTCTTGCTGGCCATCACCTGCCCTAGGCAGCCCTTCCACAGCCCCACAAGCACTGGCGCTCTGAGCTTCCTAGCCACAGCACAGTGGGGACGTTCCTTCTCAGCACAGCCACAGCCCAGCTCCCAAATTCAAAACGTCCAGCCACTGCTCCCACACCAAAGGGGCTAGCACTGAAAGCTCTTGCTGGCCATCACCTGCCCTAGGCAGCCCTTCCACAGCCCCACAAGCACTGGTGCTCTGAGCTTCCTAGCCACAGCACAGTGGGGACGTTCCTTCTCGGCACAGCCACAGCCCAGCTCCGAAATTCGAAACGTCCAGCCACTGCTCCCACACCAAAGGGGCTAGCACTGAAAGCTCTTGCTGGCCATCACCTGCCCTAGGCAGCCCTTCCACAGCCCCACAAGCACTGGCGCTCTGAGCTTCCTAGCCACAGCACAGTGGGGACGTTCCTTATCGGCATAGCCAGAGCCCAGCTCCGAAATTCGAAACGTCCAGCCACTGCTCCCACACCAAAGGGGCTAGCACTGAAAGCTCTTGCTGGCCATCACCTGCCCTAGGCAGCCCTTCCACAGCCCCACAAGCACTGGCGCTCTAAGCTTCCTAGCCACAGCACAGTGGGGACGTTCCTTCTCGGCACAGCCACAGCCCAGCTCCGAAATTCGAAACGTCCAGCCACTCCTCCCACACCAAAGGGGCTAGCACTGAAAGCTCTTGCTGGCCATCACCTTCCCTAGGCAGCCCTTCCACAGCCCCACAAGCACTGGCGCTCTGAGCTTCCTAGCCACAGCACAGTGGGGACGTTCCTTATCGGCATAGCCAGAGCCCAGCTCCGAAATTCGAAACGTCCAGCCACTGCTCCCACACCAAAGGGGCTAGCACTGAAAGCTCTTGCTGGCCATCACCTGCCCTAGGCAGCCCTTCCACAGCCCCACAAGCACTGGCGCTCTAAGCTTCCTAGCCACAGCACAGTGGGGACGTTCCTTCTCGGCACAGCCACAGCCCAGCTCCGAAATTCAAAACGTCCAGCCACTGCTCCCACACCAAAGGGGCTAGCACTGAAAGCTCTTGCTGGCCATCACCTGCCCTAGGCAGCCCTTCCACAGCCCCACAAGCACTGGCGCTCTGAGCTTCCTAGCCACAGCACAGTGGGGACGTTCCTTCTCGGCACAGCCACAGCCCAGCTCCCAAATTCAAAACGTCCAGCCACTCCTCCCACACCAAAGGGGCTAGCACTGAAAGCTCTTGCTGGCCATCACCTGCCCTAGGCAGCCCTTCCACAGCCCCACAAGCACTGGCGCTCTGAGCTTCCTAGCCACAGCACAGTGGGGACGTTCCTTCTCGGCACAGCCAGAGCCCAGCTCCGAAATTCGAAACGTCCAGCCACTGCTCCCACACCAAAGGGGCTAGCACTGAAAGCTCTTGCTGGCCATCACCTTCCCTAGGCAGCCCTTCCACAGCCCCACAAGCACTGGCGCTCTGAGCTTCCTAGCCACAGCACAGTGGGGACGTTCCTTCTCGGCACAGCCACAGCCCAGCTCCGAAATTCAAAACGTCCAGCCACTGCTCCCACACCAAAGGGGCTAGCACTGAAAGCTCTTGCTGGCCAGCACCTGCCCTAGGCAGCCCTTCCACAGCCCCACAAGCACTGGCGCTCTGAGCTTCCTAGCCACAGCACAGTGGGGACGTTCCTTCTCGGCACAGCCACAGCCCAGCTCCGAAATTCAAAACGTCCAGCCACTGCTCCCACACCAAAGGGGCTAGCACTGAAAGCTCTTGCTGGCTATCACCTTCCCTAGGCAGCCCTTCCACAGCCCCACAAGCACTGGCGCTCTGAGCTTCCTAGCCACAGCACAGTGGGGACGTTCCTTATCGGCATAGCCACAGCCCAGCTCCGAAATTCGAAACGTCCAGCCACTGCTCCCACACCAAAGGGGCTAGCACTGAAAGCTCTTGCTGGCCATCACCTTCCCTAGGCAGCCCTTCCACAGCCCCACAAGCACTGGCGCTCTGAGCTTCCTAGCCACAGCACAGTGGGGACGTTCCTTCTCGGCACAGCCACAGCCCCTCCGAAATTCAAAACGTCCAGCCACTGCTCCCACACCAAAGGGGCTAGAACTGAAAGCTCTTGCTGGCCAGCACCTGCCCTAGGCAGCCCTTCCACAGCCCCACAAGCACTGGCGCTCTGAGCTTCCTAGCCACAGCACAGTGGGGACGTTCCTTCTCGGCACAGCCACAGCCCAGCTCCGAAATTCAAAACGTCCAGCCACTTCTCCCACACCAAAGGGGCTAGCACTGAAAGCTCTTGCTGGCCATCACCTGCCCTAGGCAGCCCTTCCACAGCCCCACAAGCACTGGCGCTCTGAGCTTCCTAGCCACAGCACAGTGGGGACGTTCCTTCTCGGCACAGCCACAGCCCAGCTCCGAAATTGAAAACGTCCAGCCACTCCTCCCACACCAAAGGGGCTAGCACTGAAAGCTCTTGCTGGCCAGCACCTTCCCTAGGCAGCCCTTCCACAGCCCCACAAGCACTGGCGCTCTGAGCTTCCTAGCCACAGCACAGTGGGGACGTTCCTTCTCGGCACAGCCACAGCCCAGCTCCGAAATTCGAAACGTCCAGCCACTGCTCCCACACCAAAGGGGCTAGCACTGAAAGCTCTTGCTGGCCATCACCTTCCCTAGGCAGCCCTTCCACAGCCCCACAAGCACTGGCGCTCTGAGCTTCCTAGCCACAGCACAGTGGGGACGTTCCTTCTCGGCACAGCCACAGCCCAGCTCCGAAATTCAAAACGTCCAGCCACTGCTCCCACACCAAAGGGGCTAGCACTGAAAGCTCTTGCTGGCCATCACCTGCCCTAGGCAGCCCTTCCACAGCCCCACAAGCACTGGCGCTCTGAGCTTCCTAGCCACAGCACAGTGGGGACGTTCCTTCTCAGCACAGCCAGAGTCTAGCTCCGAAATTCAAAACGTCCAGCCACTGCTCCCACACCAAAGGGGCTAGCACTGAAAGCTCTTGCTGGCTATCACCTTCCCTAGGCAGCCCTTCCACAGCCCCACAAGCACTGGCGCTCTGAGCTTCCTAGCCACAGCACAGTGGGGACGTTCCTTATCGGCATAGCCACAGCCCAGCTCCGAAATTCGAAACGTCCAGCCACTGCTCCCACACCAAAGGGGCTAGCACTGAAAGCTCTTGCTGGCCAGCACCTGCCCTAGGCAGCCCTTCCACAGCCCCACAAGCACTGGCGCTCTGAGCTTCCTAGCCACAGCACAGTGGGGACGTTCCTTCTCGGCACAGCCACAGCCCAGCTCCGAAATTCGAAACGTCCAGCCACTGCTCCCACACCAAAGGGGCTAGCACTGAAAGCTCTTGCTGGCCAGCACCTGCCCTAGGCAGCCCTTCCACAGCCCCACAAGCACTGGCGCTCTGAGCTTCCTAGCCACAGCACAGTGGGGACGTTCCTTCTCGGCACAGCCACAGCCCAGCTCCGAAATTCAAAACGTCCAGCCACTGCTCCCACACCAAAGGGGCTAGCACTGAAAGCTCTTGCTGGCCAGCACCTGCCCTAGGCAGCCCTTCCACAGCCCCACAAGCTTTGGGGCTCTGAGCTTCCTAGCCACAGCACAGTGGGGACGTTCCTTCTCGGCACAGCCAGAGCCCAGCTCCGAAATTCGAAACGTCCAGCCACTGCTCCCACACCAAAGGGGCTAGCACTGAAAGCTCTTGCTGGCCAGCACCTGCCCTAGGCAGCCCTTCCACAGCCCCACAAGCACTGGCGCTCTGAGCTTCCTAGCCACAGCACAGTGGGGACGTTCCGTCTCGGCACAGCCACAGCCCAGCTCCGAAATTCGAAACGTCCAGCCACTGCTCCCACACCAAAGGGGCTAGCACTGAAAGCTCTTGCTGGCCATCACCTGCCCTAGGCAGCCCTTCCACAGCCCCACAAGCACTGGCGCTCTGAGCTTCCTAGCCACAGCACAGTGGGGACGTTCCTTCTCGGCACAGCCAGAGCCCAGCTCCGAAATTCGAAACGTCCAGCCACTGCTCCCACACCAAAGGGGCTAGCACTGAAAGCTCTTGCTGGCCATCACCTGCCCTAGGCAGCCCTTCCACAGCCCCACAAGCACTGGCGCTCTGAGCTTCCTAGCCACAGCACAGTGGGGACGTTCCTTCTCGGCACAGCCACAGGCCAGCTCCCAAATTGAAAACGTCCAGCCACTGCTCCCACACCAAAGGGGCTAGCACTGAAAGCTCTTGCTGGCCAGCACCTGCCCTAGGCAGCCCTTCCACAGCCCCACAAGCACTGGCGCTCTGAGCTTCCTAGCCACAGCACAGTGGGGACGTTCCTTCTCGGCACAGCCACAGCCCAGCTCCGAAATTCGAAACGTCCAGCCACTGCTCCCACACCAAAGGGGCTAGCACTGAAAGCTCTTGCTGGCCAGCACCTGCCCTAGGCAGCCCTTCCACAGCCCCACAAGCACTGGCACTCTGAGCTTCCTAGCCACAGCACAGTGGGGACGTTCCTTCTCGGCACAGCCAGAGCCCAGCTCCGAAATTCAAAACGTCCAGCCACTGCTCCCACACCAAAGGGGCTAGCACTGAAAGCTCTTGCTGGCCAGCACCTGCCCTAGGCAGCCCTTCCACAGCCCCACAAGCACTGGCGCTCTGAGCTTCCTAGCCACAGCACAGTGGGGACGTTCCTTCTCGGCACAGCCAGAGCCCAGCTCCGAAAATCAAAACGTCCAGCCACTGCTCCCACACCAAAGGGGCTAGCACTGAAAGCTCTTGCTGGCCATCACCTTCCCTAGGCAGCCCTTCCACAGCCCCACAAGCACTGGCGCTCTGAGCTTCCTAGCCACAGCACAGTGGGGACGTTCCTTCTCGGCACAGCCACAGCCCAGCTCCGAAATTCGAAACGTCCAGCCACTGCTCCCACACCAAAGGGGCTAGCACTGAAAGCTCTTGCTGGCCAGCACCTTCCCTAGGCAGCCCTTCCACAGCCCCACAAGCACTGGCGCTCTGAGCTTCCTAGCCACAGCACAGTGGGGACGTTCCTTCTCGGCACAGCCACAGCCCAGCTCCGAAATTCAAAACGTCCAGCCACTCCTCCCACACCAAAGGGGCTAGCACTGAAAGCTCTTGCTGGCCATCACCTGCCCTAGGCAGCCCTTCCACAGCCCCACAAGCACTGGCGCTCTGAGCTTCCTAGCCACAGCACAGTGGGGACGTTCCTTCTCAGCACAGCCACAGCCCAGCTCCGAAATTCAAAACGTCCAGCCACTGCTCCCACACCAAAGGGGCTAGCACTGAAAGCTCTTGCTGGCCATCACCTGCCCTAGGCAGCCCTTCCACAGCCCCACAAGCACTGGTGCTCTGAGCTTCCTAGCCACAGCACAGTGGGGACGTTCCTTCTCGGCACAGCCACAGCCCAGCTCCGAAATTCGAAACGTCCAGCCACTCCTCCCACACCAAAGGGGCTAGCACTGAAAGCTCTTGCTGGCCATCACCTGCCCTAGGCAGCCCTTCCACAGCCCCACAAGCACTGGCGCTCTGAGCTTCCTAGCCACAGCACAGTGGGGACGTTCCTTCTCAGCACAGCCACAGCCCAGCTCCGAAATTCAAAACGTCCAGCCACTGCTCCCACACCAAAGGGGCTAGCACTGAAAGCTCTTGCTGGCTATCACCTTCCCTAGGCAGCCCTTCCACAGCCCCACAAGCACTGGCGCTCTGAGCTTCCTAGCCACAGCACAGTGGGGACGTTCCTTATCGGCATAGCCAGAGCCCAGCTCCGAAATTCGAAACGTCCAGCCACTGCTCCCACACCAAAGGGGCTAGCACTGAAAGCTCTTGCTGGCCATCACCTGCCCTAGGCAGCCCTTCCACAGCCCCACAAGCACTGGCGCTCTAAGCTTCCTAGCCACAGCACAGTGGGGACGTTCCTTCTCGGCACAGCCACAGCCCAGCTCCGAAATTCAAAACGTCCAGCCACTGCTCCCACACCAAAGGGGCTAGCACTGAAAGCTCTTGCTGGCCATCACCTGCCCTAGGCAGCCCTTCCACAGCCCCACAAGCACTGGCGCTCTGAGCTTCCTAGCCACAGCACAGTGGGGACGTTCCTTCTCGGCACAGCCACAGCCCAGCTCCCAAATTCAAAACGTCCAGCCACTCCTCCCACACCAAAGGGGCTAGCACTGAAAGCTCTTGCTGGCCATCACCTGCCCTAGGCAGCCCTTCCACAGCCCCACAAGCACTGGCGCTCTGAGCTTCCTAGCCACAGCACAGTGGGGACGTTCCTTCTCAGCACAGCCACAGCCCAGCTCCGAAATTCAAAACGTCCAGCCACTGCTCCCACACCAAAGGGGCTAGCACTGAAAGCTCTTGCTGGCCATCACCTTCCCTAGGCAGCCCTTCCACAGCCCCACAAGCACTGGCGCTCTGAGCTTCCTAGCCACAGCACAGTGGGGACGTTCCTTCTCGGCACAGCCACAGCCCAGCTCCGAAATTCAAAACGTCCAGCCACTGCTCCCACACCAAAGGGGCTAGCACTGAAAGCTCTTGCTGGCCATCACCTTCCCTAGGCAGCCCTTCCACAGCCCCACAAGCACTGGCGCTCTGAGCTTCCTAGCCACAGCACAGTGGGGACGTTCCTTCTCGGCACAGCCAGAGCCCAGCTCCGAAATTCGAAACGTCCAGCCACTGCTCCCACACCAAAGGGGCTAGCACTGAAAGCTCTTGCTGGCCAGCACCTGCCCTAGGCAGCCCTTCCACAGCCCCACAAGCACTGGCGCTCTGAGCTTCCTAGCCACAGCACAGTGGGGACGTTCCTTCTCGGCACAGCCACAGCCCAGCTCCGAAATTCAAAACGTCCAGCCACTGCTCCCACACCAAAGGGGCTAGCACTGAAAGCTCTTGCTGGCCAGCACCTGCCCTAGGCAGCCCTTCCACAGCCCCACAAGCACTGGCGCTCTGAGCTTCCTAGCCACAGCACAGTGGGGACGTTCCTTATCGGCATAGCCACAGCCCAGCTCCGAAATTCGAAACGTCCAGCCACTGCTCCCACACCAAAGGGGCTAGCACTGAAAGCTCTTGCTGGCCATCACCTTCCCTAGGCAGCCCTTCAACAGCCCCACAAGCACTGGCGCTCTGAGCTTCCTAGCCACAGCACAGTGGGGACGTTCCTTCTCGGCACAGCCACAGCCCAGCTCCGAAATTCAAAACGTCCAGCCACTGCTCCCACACCAAAGGGGCTAGCACTGAAAGCTCTTGCTGGCCAGCACCTGCCCTAGGCAGCCCTTCCACAGCCCCACAAGCACTGGCGCTCTGAGCTTCCTAGCCACAGCACAGTGGGGACGTTCCTTCTCGGCACAGCCACAGCCCAGCTCCGAAATTCAAAACGTCCAGCCACTGCTCCCACACCAAAGGGGCTAGCACTGAAAGCTCTTGCTGGCCAGCACCTGCCCTAGGCAGCCCTTCCACAGCCCCACAAGCACTGGCGCTCTGAGCTTCCTAGCCACAGCACAGTGGGGACGTTCCTTCTCGGCACAGCCACAGCCCAGCTCCGAAATTCGAAACGTCCAGCCACTGCTCCCACACCAAAGGGGCTAGCACTGAAAGCTCTTGCTGGCCATCACCTGCCCTAGGCAGCCCTTCCACAGCCCCACAAGCACTGGCGCTCTGAGCTTCCTAGCCACAGCACAGTGGGGACGTTCCTTCTCGGCACAGCCACAGCCCAGCTCCCAAATTCAAAACGTCCAGCCACTCCTCCCACACCAAAGGGGCTAGCACTGAAAGCTCTTGCTGGCCATCACCTGCCCTAGGCAGCCCTTCCACAGCCCCACAAGCACTGGCGCTCTGAGCTTCCTAGCCACAGCACAGTGGGGACGTTCCTTCTCAGCACAGCCACAGCCCAGCTCCGAAATTCAAAACGTCCAGCCACTGCTCCCACACCAAAGGGGCTAGCACTGAAAGCTCTTGCTGGCCATCACCTGCCCTAGGCAGCCCTTCCACAGCCCCACAAGCACTGGCGCTCTGAGCTTCCTAGCCACAGCACAGTGGGGACGTTCCTTCTCGGCACAGCCACAGCCCAGCTCCGAAATTCAAAACGTCCAGCCACTGCTCCCACACCAAAGGGGCTAGCACTGAAAGCTCTTGCTGGCCATCACCTTCCCTAGGCAGCCCTTCCACAGCCCCACAAGCACTGGCGCTCTGAGCTTCCTAGCCACAGCACAGTGGGGACGTTCCTTCTCGGCACAGCCAGAGCCCAGCTCCGAAATTCGAAACGTCCAGCCACTGCTCCCACACCAAAGGGGCTAGCACTGAAAGCTCTTGCTGGCCAGCACCTGCCCTAGGCAGCCCTTCCACAGCCCCACAAGCACTGGCGCTCTGAGCTTCCTAGCCACAGCACAGTGGGGACGTTCCTTCTCGGCACAGCCACAGCCCAGCTCCGAAATTCAAAACGTCCAGCCACTGCTCCCACACCAAAGGGGCTAGCACTGAAAGCTCTTGCTGGCCAGCACCTGCCCTAGGCAGCCCTTCCACAGCCCCACAAGCACTGGCGCTCTGAGCTTCCTAGCCACAGCACAGTGGGGACGTTCCTTATCGGCATAGCCACAGCCCAGCTCCGAAATTCGAAACGTCCAGCCACTGCTCCCACACCAAAGGGGCTAGCACTGAAAGCTCTTGCTGGCCATCACCTTCCCTAGGCAGCCCTTCAACAGCCCCACAAGCACTGGCGCTCTGAGCTTCCTAGCCACAGCACAGTGGGGACGTTCCTTCTCGGCACAGCCACAGCCCAGCTCCGAAATTCAAAACGTCCAGCCACTGCTCCCACACCAAAGGGGCTAGCACTGAAAGCTCTTGCTGGCCAGCACCTGCCCTAGGCAGCCCTTCCACAGCCCCACAAGCACTGGCGCTCTGAGCTTCCTAGCCACAGCACAGTGGGGACGTTCCTTCTCGGCACAGCCACAGCCCAGCTCCGAAATTCAAAACGTCCAGCCACTGCTCCCACACCAAAGGGGCTAGCACTGAAAGCTCTTGCTGGCCAGCACCTGCCCTAGGCAGCCCTTCCACAGCCCCACAAGCACTGGCGCTCTGAGCTTCCTAGCCACAGCACAGTGGGGACGTTCCTTCTCGGCACAGCCACAGCCCAGCTCCGAAATTCGAAACGTCCAGCCACTGCTCCCACACCAAAGGGGCTAGCACTGAAAGCTCTTGCTGGCCAGCACCTGCCCTAGGCAGCCCTTCCACAGCCCCACAAGCACTGGCGCTCTGAGCTTCCTAGCCACAGCACAGTGGGGACGTTCCTTCTCGGCACAGCCACAGGCCAGCTCCCAAATTGAAAACGTCCAGCCACTCCTCCCACACCAAAGGGGCTAGCACTGAAAGCTCTTGCTGGCCAGCACCTGCCCTAGGCAGCCCTTCCACAGCCCCACAAGCACTGGCGCTCTGAGCTTCCTAGCCACAGCACAGTGGGGACGTTCCTTCTCGGCACAGCCACAGCCCAGCTCCGAAATTCGAAACGTCCAGCCACTGCTCCCACACCAAAGGGGCTAGCACTGAAAGCTCTTGCTGGCCAGCACCTGCCCTAGGCAGCCCTTCCACAGCCCCACAAGCACTGGCACTCTGAGCTTCCTAGCCACAGCACAGTGGGGACGTTCCTTCTCAGCACAGCCAGAGCCCAGCTCCGAAATTCGAAACGTCCAGCCACTGCTCCCACACCAAAGGGGCTAGCACTGAAAGCTCTTGCTGGCCATCACCTGCCCTAGGCAGCCCTTCCACAGCCCCACAAGCACTGGCGCTCTGAGCTTCCTAGCCACAGCACAGTGGGGACGTTCCTTCTCGGTACAGCCAGAGCCCAGCTCCGAAAATCAAAACGTCCAGCCACTGCTCCCACACCAAAGGGGCTAGCACTGAAAGCTCTTGCTGGCCATCACCTTCCCTAGGCAGCCCTTCCACAGCCCCACAAGCACTGGCGCTCTGAGCTTCCTAGCCACAGCACAGTGGGGACGTTCCTTCTCGGCACAGCCACAGCCCAGCTCCGAAATTCGAAACGTCCAGCCACTGCTCCCACACCAAAGGGGCTAGCACTGAAAGCTCTTGCTGGCCAGCACCTGCCCTAGGCAGCCCTTCCACAGCCCCACAAGCACTGGCGCTCTGAGCTTCCTAGCCACAGCACAGTGGGGACGTTCCTTCTCGGCACAGCCAGAGCCCAGCTCCGAAATTCAAAAAGTCCAGCCACTGCTCCCACACCAAAGGGGCTAGCACTGAAAGCTCTTGCTGGCCAGCACCTGCCCTAGGCAGCCCTTCCACAGCCCCACAAGCACTGGCGCTCTGAGCTTCCTAGCCACAGCACAGTGGGGACGTTCCTTCTCAGCACAGCCACAGCCCAGCTCCCAAATTCAAAACGTCCAGCCACTGCTCCCACACCAAAGGGGCTAGCACTGAAAGCTCTTGCTGGCCATCACCTGCCCTAGGCAGCCCTTCCACAGCCCCACAAGCACTGGTGCTCTGAGCTTCCTAGCCACAGCACAGTGGGGACGTTCCTTCTCGGCACAGCCACAGCCCAGCTCCGAAATTCGAAACGTCCAGCCACTCCTCCCACACCAAAGGGGCTAGCACTGAAAGCTCTTGCTGGCCATCACCTGCCCTAGGCAGCCCTTCCACAGCCCCACAAGCACTGGCGCTCTGAGCTTCCTAGCCATAGCACAGTGGGGACGTTCCTTCTCGGCACAGCCACAGCCCAGCTCCGAAATTCGAAACGTCCAGCCACTGCTCCCACACCAAAGGGGCTAGCACTGAAAGCTCTTGCTGGCCATCACCTTCCCTAGGCAGCCCTTCCACAGCCCCACAAGCACTGGCGCTCTGAGCTTCCTAGCCACAGCACAGTGGGGACGTTCCTTCTCGGCACAGCCACAGCCCAGCTCCGAAATTCAAAACGTCCAGCCACTGCTCCCACACCAAAGGGGCTAGCACTGAAAGCTCTTGCTGGCCATCACCTTCCCTAGGCAGCCCTTCCACAGCCCCACAAGCACTGGCGCTCTGAGCTTCCTAGCCACAGCACAGTGGGGACGTTCCTTCTCGGCACAGCCAGAGCCCAGCTCCGAAATTCGAAACGTCCAGCCACTGCTCCCACACCAAAGGGGCTAGCACTGAAAGCTCTTGCTGGCCAGCACCTGCCCTAGGCAGCCCTTCCACAGCCCCACAAGCACTGGCGCTCTGAGCTTCCTAGCCACAGCACAGTGGGGACGTTCCTTCTCGGCACAGCCACAGCCCAGCTCCGAAATTCAAAACGTCCAGCCACTGCTCCCACACCAAAGGGGCTAGCACTGAAAGCTCTTGCTGGCCAGCACCTGCCCTAGGCAGCCCTTCCACAGCCCCACAAGCACTGGCGCTCTGAGCTTCCTAGCCACAGCACAGTGGGGACGTTCCTTATCGGCATAGCCACAGCCCAGCTCCGAAATTCGAAACGTCCAGCCACTGCTCCCACACCAAAGGGGCTAGCACTGAAAGCTCTTGCTGGCCATCACCTTCCCTAGGCAGCCCTTCAACAGCCCCACAAGCACTGGCGCTCTGAGCTTCCTAGCCACAGCACAGTGGGGACGTTCCTTCTCGGCACAGCCACAGCCCAGCTCCGAAATTCAAAACGTCCAGCCACTGCTCCCACACCAAAGGGGCTAGCACTGAAAGCTCTTGCTGGCCAGCACCTGCCCTAGGCAGCCCTTCCACAGCCCCACAAGCACTGGCGCTCTGAGCTTCCTAGCCACAGCACAGTGGGGACGTTCCTTCTCGGCACAGCCACAGCCCAGCTCCGAAATTCAAAACGTCCAGCCACTGCTCCCACACCAAAGGGGCTAGCACTGAAAGCTCTTGCTGGCCAGCACCTGCCCTAGGCAGCCCTTCCACAGCCCCACAAGCACTGGCGCTCTGAGCTTCCTAGCCACAGCACAGTGGGGACGTTCCTTCTCGGCACAGCCACAGCCCAGCTCCGAAATTCGAAACGTCCAGCCACTGCTCCCACACCAAAGGGGCTAGCACTGAAAGCTCTTGCTGGCCATCACCTGCCCTAGGCAGCCCTTCCACAGCCCCACAAGCACTGGCGCTCTGAGCTTCCTAGCCACAGCACAGTGGGGACGTTCCTTCTCGGCACAGCCACAGGCCAGCTCCCAAATTGAAAACGTCCAGCCACTGCTCCCACACCAAAGGGGCTAGCACTGAAAGCTCTTGCTGGCCAGCACCTGCCCTAGGCAGCCCTTCCACAGCCCCACAAGCACTGGCGCTCTGAGCTTCCTAGCCACAGCACAGTGGGGACGTTCCTTCTCGGCACAGCCACAGCCCAGCTCCGAAATTCAAAACGTCCAGCCACTGCTCCCACACCAAAGGGGCTAGCACTGAAAGCTCTTGCTGGCCATCACCTGCCCTAGGCAGCCCTTCCACAGCCCCACAAGCACTGGCGCTCTGAGCTTCCTAGCCACAGCACAGTGGGGACGTTCCTTCTCAGCACAGCCAGAGCCCAGCTCCGAAATTCGAAACGTCCAGCCACTGCTCCCACACCAAAGGGGCTAGCACTGAAAGCTCTTGCTGGCCATCACCTGCCCTAGGCAGCCCTTCCACAGCCCCACAAGCACTGGCGCTCTGAGCTTCCTAGCCACAGCACAGTGGGGACGTTCCTTCTCGGTACAGCCAGAGCCCAGCTCCGAAAATCAAAACGTCCAGCCACTGCTCCCACACCAAAGGGGCTAGCACTGAAAGCTCTTGCTGGCCAGCACCTGCCCTAGGCAGCCCTTCCACAGCCCCACAAGCACTGGCGCTCTGAGCTTCCTAGCCACAGCACAGTGGGGACGTTCCTTCTCGGCACAGCCACAGCCCAGCTCCGAAATTCGAAACGTCCAGCCACTGCTCCCACACCAAAGGGGCTAGCACTGAAAGCTCTTGCTGGCCAGCACCTGCCCTAGGCAGCCCTTCCACAGCCCCACAAGCACTGGCGCTCTGAGCTTCCTAGCCACAGCACAGTGGGGACGTTCCTTCTCGGCACAGCCACAGCCCAGCTCCGAAATTCAAAAAGTCCAGCCACTGCTCCCACACCAAAGGGGCTAGCACTGAAAGCTCTTGCTGGCCAGCACCTGCCCTAGGCAGCCCTTCCACAGCCCCACAAGCACTGGCGCTCTGAGCTTCCTAGCCACAGCACAGTGGGGACGTTCCTTCTCAGCACAGCCACAGCCCAGCTCCCAAATTCAAAACGTCCAGCCACTGCTCCCACACCAAAGGGGCTAGCACTGAAAGCTCTTGCTGGCTATCACCTGCCCTAGGCAGCCCTTCCACAGCCCCACAAGCACTGGCGCTCTGAGCTTCCTAGCCACAGCACAGTGGGGACGTTCCTTATCGGCATAGCCAGAGCCCAGCTCCGAAATTCGAAACGTCCAGCCACTGCTCCCACACCAAAGGGGCTAGCACTGAAAGCTCTTGCTGGCCATCACCTTCCCTAGGCAGCCCTTCCACAGCCCCACAAGCACTGGCGCTCTGAGCTTCCTAGCCACAGCACAGTGGGGACGTTCCTTCTCGGCACAGCCAGAGCCCAGCTCCGAAATTCAAAACGTCCAGCCACTGCTCCCACACCAAAGGGGCTAGCACTGAAAGCTCTTGCTGGCCATCACCTGCCCTAGGCAGCCCTTCCACAGCCCCACAAGCACTGGCGCTCTGAGCTTCCTAGCCACAGCACAGTGGGGACGTTCCTTCTCGGCACAGCCACAGCCCAGCTCCGAAATTCAAAACGTCTAGCCACTGCTCCCACACCAAAGGGGCTAGCACTGAAAGCTCTTGCTGGCCATCACCTGCCCTAGGCAGCCCTTCCACAGCCCCACAAGCACTGGCGCTCTGAGCTTCCTAGCCACAGCACAGTGGGGACGTTCCTTCTCGGCACAGCCACAGCCCAGCTCCGAAATTGAAAACGTCCAGCCACTCCTCCCAC
This sequence comes from Aptenodytes patagonicus, assembly GCF_965638725.1. Lineage (NCBI taxonomy): Eukaryota > Metazoa > Chordata > Aves > Sphenisciformes > Spheniscidae > Aptenodytes > Aptenodytes patagonicus. The sequence goes on along the minus strand of NW_027472028.1, from coordinate 392,471 downwards.
ACCAAAGGGGCTAGCACTGAAAGCTCTTGCTGGCCATCACCTTCCCTAGGCAGCCCTTCCACAGCCCCACAAGCACTGGCGCTCTGAGCTTCCTAGCCACAGCACAGTGGGGACGTTCCTTCTCGGCACAGCCAGAGCCCAGCTCCGAAATTCGAAACGTCCAGCCACTGCTCCCACACCAAAGGGGCTAGCACTGAAAGCTCTTGCTGGCTATCACCTGCCCTAGGCAGCCCTTCCACAGCCCCACAAGCACTGGCGCTCTGAGCTTCCTAGCCACAGCACAGTGGGGACGTTCCTTCTCGGCACAGCCACAGCCCAGCTCCGAAATTCAAAACGTCCAGCCACTGCTCCCACACCAAAGGGGCTAGCACTGAAAGCTCTTGCTGGCCAGCACCTGCCCTAGGCAGCCCTTCCACAGCCCCACAAGCACTGGCGCTCTGAGCTTCCTAGCCACAGCACAGTGGGGACGTTCCTTATCGGCATAGCCACAGCCCAGCTCCGAAATTCGAAACGTCCAGCCACTGCTCCCACACCAAAGGGGCTAGCACTGAAAGCTCTTGCTGGCTATCACCTGCCCTAGGCAGCCCTTCCACAGCCCCACAAGCACTGGCGCTCTGAGCTTCCTAGCCACAGCACAGTGGGGACGTTCCTTCTCGGCACAGCCAGAGCCCAGCTCCGAAATTCAAAACGTCCAGCCACTGCTCCCACACCAAAGGGGCTAGCACTGAAAGCTCTTGCTGGCCAGCACCTGCCCTAGGCAGCCCTTCCACAGCCCCACAAGCACTGGCGCTCTGAGCTTCCTAGCCACAGCACAGTGGGGACGTTCCTTCTCGGCACAGCCACAGGCCAGCTCCCAAATTGAAAACGTCCAGCCACTCCTCCCACACCAAAGGGGCTAGCACTGAAAGCTCTTGCTGGCCAGCACCTGCCCTAGGCAGCCCTTCCACAGCCCCACAAGCACTGGCGCTCTGAGCTTCCTAGCCACAGCACAGTGGGGACGTTCCTTCTCAGCACAGCCACAGCCCAGCTCCGAAATTCAAAACGTCCAGCCACTGCTCCCACACCAAAGGGGCTAGCACTGAAAGCTCTTGCTGGCCATCACCTTCCCTAGGCAGCCCTTCCACAGCCCCACAAGCACTGGCGCTCTGAGCTTCCTAGCCACAGCACAGTGGGGACGTTCCTTCTCGGCACAGCCACAGCCCAGCTCCGAAATTGAAAACGTCCAGCCAGTCCTCCCACACCAAAGGGGCTAGCACTGAAAGCTCTTGCTGGCCAGCACCTTCCCTAGGCAGCCCTTCCACAGCCCCACAAGCACTGGCGCTCTGAGCTTCCTAGCCACAGCACAGTGGGGACGTTCCTTCTCGGCACAGCCACAGCCCAGCTCCGAAATTCGAAACGTCCAGCCACTGCTCCCACACCAAAGGGGCTAGCACTGAAAGCTCTTGCTGGCCATCACCTGCCCTAGGCAGCCCTTCCACAGCCCCACAAGCACTGGCGCTCTGAGCTTCCTAGCCACAGCACAGTGGGGACGTTCCTTCTCGGCACAGCCACAGGCCAGCTCCCAAATTGAAAACGTCCAGCCACTCCTCCCACACCAAAGGGGCTAGCACTGAAAGCTCTTGCTGGCCAGCACCTGCCCTAGGCAGCCCTTCCACAGCCCCACAAGCACTGGCGCTCTGAGCTTCCTAGCCACAGCACAGTGGGGACGTTCCTTCTCGGCACAGCCACAGCCCAGCTCCGAAATTCGAAACGTCCAGCCACTGCTCCCACACCAAAGGGGCTAGCACTGAAAGCTCTTGCTGGCCAGCACCTGCCCTAGGCAGCCCTTCCACAGCCCCACAAGCACTGGCACTCTGAGCTTCCTAGCCACAGCACAGTGGGGACGTTCCTTCTCAGCACAGCCAGAGCCCAGCTCCGAAATTCGAAACGTCCAGCCACTGCTCCCACACCAAAGGGGCTAGCACTGAAAGCTCTTGCTGGCCATCACCTGCCCTAGGCAGCCCTTCCACAGCCCCACAAGCACTGGCGCTCTGAGCTTCCTAGCCACAGCACAGTGGGGACGTTCCTTCTCGGCACAGCCAGAGCCCAGCTCCGAAAATCAAAACGTCCAGCCACTGCTCCCACACCAAAGGGGCTAGCACTGAAAGCTCTTGCTGGCCATCACCTTCCCTAGGCAGCCCTTCCACAGCCCCACAAGCACTGGCGCTCTGAGCTTCCTAGCCACAGCACAGTGGGGACGTTCCTTCTCGGCACAGCCACAGCCCAGCTCCGAAATTCAAAACGTCCAGCCACTGCTCCCACACCAAAGGGGCTAGCACTGAAAGCTCTTGCTGGCCAGCACCTGCCCTAGGCAGCCCTTCCACAGCCCCACAAGCACTGGCGCTCTGAGCTTCCTAGCCACAGCACAGTGGGGACGTTCCTTCTCGGCACAGCCACAGCCCAGCTCCCAAATTCAAAACGTCCAGCCACTGCTCCCACACCAAAGGGGCTAGCACTGAAAGCTCTTGCTGGCCATCACCTGCCCTAGGCAGCCCTTCCACAGCCCCACAAGCACTGGTGCTCTGAGCTTCCTAGCCACAGCACAGTGGGGACGTTCCTTCTCGGCACAGCCACAGCTCAGCTCTGAAATTCGAAACGTCCAGCCACTCCTCCCACACCAAAGGGGCTAGCACTGAAAGCTCTTGCTGGCCATCACCTGCCCTAGGCAGCCCTTCCACAGCCCCACAAGCACTGGCGCTCTGAGCTTCCTAGCCACAGCACAGTGGGGACGTTCCTTCTCGGCACAGCCACAGCCCAGCTCCGAAATTCGAAACGTCCAGCCACTGCTCCCACACCAAAGGGGCTAGCACTGAAAGCTCTTGCTGGCTATCACCTGCCCTAGGCAGCCCTTCCACAGCCCCACAAGCACTGGCGCTCTGAGCTTCCTAGCCACAGCACAGTGGGGACGTTCCTTATCGGCATAGCCAGAGCCCAGCTCCGAAATTCGAAACGTCCAGCCACTGCTCCCACACCAAAGGGGCTAGCACTGAAAGCTCTTGCTGGCCATCACCTTCCCTAGGCAGCCCTTCCACAGCCCCACAAGCACTGGCGCTCTGAGCTTCCTAGCCACAGCACAGTGGGGACGTTCCTTCTCGGCACAGCCAGAGCCCAGCTCCGAAATTCAAAACGTCCAGCCACTGCTCCCACACCAAAGGGGCTAGCACTGAAAGCTCTTGCTGGCCATCACCTGCCCTAGGCAGCCCTTCCACAGCCCCACAAGCACTGGCGCTCTGAGCTTCCTAGCCACAGCACAGTGGGGACGTTCCTTCTCGGCACAGCCACAGCCCAGCTCCGAAATTCAAAACGTCCAGCCACTGCTCCCACACCAAAGGGGCTAGCACTGAAAGCTCTTGCTGGCCAGCACCTGCCCTAGGCAGCCCTTCCACAGCCCCACAAGCACTGGCGCTCTGAGCTTCCTAGCCACAGCACAGTGGGGACGTTCCTTCTCGGCACAGCCACAGCCCAGCTCCGAAATTGAAAACGTCCAGCCACTCCTCCCACACCAAAGGGGCTAGCACTGAAAGCTCTTGCTGGCCATCACCTTCCCTAGGCAGCCCTTCCACAGCCCCACAAGCACTGGCGCTCTGAGCTTCCTAGCCACAGCACAGTGGGGACGTTCCTTCTCGGCACAGCCAGAGCCCAGCTCCGAAATTCGAAACGTCCAGCCACTGCTCCCACACCAAAGGGGCTAGCACTGAAAGCTCTTGCTGGCTATCACCTGCCCTAGGCAGCCCTTCCACAGCCCCACAAGCACTGGCGCTCTGAGCTTCCTAGCCACAGCACAGTGGGGACGTTCCTTCTCGGCACAGCCACAGCCCAGCTCCGAAATTCAAAACGTCCAGCCACTGCTCCCACACCAAAGGGGCTAGCACTGAAAGCTCTTGCTGGCCAGCACCTGCCCTAGGCAGCCCTTCCACAGCCCCACAAGCACTGGCGCTCTGAGCTTCCTAGCCACAGCACAGTGGGGACGTTCCTTATCGGCATAGCCACAGCCCAGCTCCGAAATTCGAAACGTCCAGCCACTGCTCCCACACCAAAGGGGCTAGCACTGAAAGCTCTTGCTGGCTATCACCTGCCCTAGGCAGCCCTTCCACAGCCCCACAAGCACTGGCGCTCTGAGCTTCCTAGCCACAGCACAGTGGGGACGTTCCTTCTCGGCACAGCCAGAGCCCAGCTCCGAAATTCAAAACGTCCAGCCACTGCTCCCACACCAAAGGGGCTAGCACTGAAAGCTCTTGCTGGCCAGCACCTGCCCTAGGCAGCCCTTCCACAGCCCCACAAGCACTGGCGCTCTGAGCTTCCTAGCCACAGCACAGTGGGGACGTTCCTTCTCGGCACAGCCACAGCCCAGCTCCGAAATTCAAAACGTCCAGCCACTGCTCCCACACCAAAGGGGCTAGCACTGAAAGCTCTTGCTGGCCATCACCTGCCCTAGGCAGCCCTTCCACAGCCCCACAAGCACTGGCGCTCTGAGCTTCCTAGCCACAGCACAGTGGGGACGTTCCTTCTCGGCACAGCCACAGCCCAGCTCCGAAATTGAAAACGTCCAGCCACTCCTCCCACACCAAAGGGGCTAGCACTGAAAGCTCTTGCTGGCCAGCACCTTCCCTAGGCAGCCCTTCCACAGCCCCACAAGCACTGGCGCTCTGAGCTTCCTAGCCACAGCACAGTGGGGACGTTCCTTCTCGGCACAGCCACAGCCCAGCTCCGAAATTCGAAACGTCCAGCCACTGCTCCCACACCAAAGGGGCTAGCACTGAAAGCTCTTGCTGGCCAGCACCTGCCCTAGGCAGCCCTTCCACAGCCCCACAAGCACTGGCGCTCTGAGCTTCCTAGCCACAGCACAGTGGGGACGTTCCTTCTCAGCACAGCCAGAGCCCAGCTCCGAAATTCGAAACGTCCAGCCACTGCTCCCACACCAAAGGGGCTAGCACTGAAAGCTCTTGCTGGCCATCACCTGCCCTAGGCAGCCCTTCCACAGCCCCACAAGCACTGGCGCTCTGAGCTTCCTAGCCACAGCACAGTGGGGACGTTCCTTCTCGGTACAGCCAGAGCCCAGCTCCGAAAATCAAAACGTCCAGCCACTGCTCCCACACCAAAGGGGCTAGCACTGAAAGCTCTTGCTGGCCATCACCTTCCCTAGGCAGCCCTTCCACAGCCCCACAAGCACTGGCGCTCTGAGCTTCCTAGCCACAGCACAGTGGGGACGTTCCTTCTCGGCACAGCCACAGCCCAGCTCCGAAATTCGAAACGTCCAGCCACTGCTCCCACACCAAAGGGGCTAGCACTGAAAGCTCTTGCTGGCCATCACCTTCCCTAGGCAGCCCTTCCACAGCCCCACAAGCACTGGCGCTCTGAGCTTCCTAGCCACAGCACAGTGGGGACGTTCCTTCTCGGCACAGCCAGAGCCCAGCTCCGAAATTCAAAATGTCCAGCCACTGCTCCCACACCAAAGGGGCTAGCACTGAAAGCTCTTGCTGGCCAGCACCTGCCCTAGGCAGCCCTTCCACAGCCCCACAAGCACTGGCGCTCTGAGCTTCCTAGCCACAGCACAGTGGGGACGTTCCTTCTCAGCACAGCCACAGCCCAGCTCCCAAATTCAAAACGTCCAGCCACTGCTCCCACACCAAAGGGGCTAGCACTGAAAGCTCTTGCTGGCCATCACCTTCCCTAGGCAGCCCTTCCACAGCCCCACAAGCACTGGCGCTCTGAGCTTCCTAGCCACAGCACAGTGGGGACGTTCCTTCTCGGCACAGCCACAGCCCAGCTCCGAAATTCGAAACGTCCAGCCACTCCTCCCACACCAAAGGGGCTAGCACTGAAAGCTCTTGCTGGCCATCACCTGCCCTAGGCAGCCCTTCCACAGCCCCACAAGCACTGGCGCTCTGAGCTTCCTAGCCATAGCACAGTGGGGACGTTCCTTCTCGGCACAGCCACAGCCCAGCTCCGAAATTCGAAACGTCCAGCCACTGCTCCCACACCAAAGGGGCTAGCACTGAAAGCTCTTGCTGGCTATCACCTGCCCTAGGCAGCCCTTCCACAGCCCCACAAGCACTGGCGCTCTGAGCTTCCTAGCCACAGCACAGTGGGGACGTTCCTTATCGGCATAGCCAGAGCCCAGCTCCGAAATTCGAAACGTCCAGCCACTGCTCCCACACCAAAGGGGCTAGCACTGAAAGCTCTTGCTGGCCATCACCTTCCCTAGGCAGCCCTTCCACAGCCCCACAAGCACTGGCGCTCTGAGCTTCCTAGCCACAGCACAGTGGGGACGTTCCTTCTCGGCACAGCCAGAGCCCAGCTCCGAAATTCAAAACGTCCAGCCACTGCTCCCACACCAAAGGGGCTAGCACTGAAAGCTCTTGCTGGCCATCACCTGCCCTAGGCAGCCCTTCCACAGCCCCACAAGCACTGGCGCTCTGAGCTTCCTAGCCACAGCACAGTGGGGACGTTCCTTCTCGGCACAGCCACAGCCCAGCTCCGAAATTCAAAACGTCCAGCCACTGCTCCCACACCAAAGGGGCTAGCACTGAAAGCTCTTGCTGGCCATCACCTGCCCTAGGCAGCCCTTCCACAGCCCCACAAGCACTGGCGCTCTGAGCTTCCTAGCCACAGCACAGTGGGGACGTTCCTTCTCGGCACAGCCACAGCCCAGCTCCGAAATTGAAAACGTCCAGCCACTCCTCCCACACCAAAGGGGCTAGCACTGAAAGCTCTTGCTGGCCATCACCTTCCCTAGGCAGCCCTTCCACAGCCCCACAAGCACTGGCGCTCTGAGCTTCCTAGCCACAGCACAGTGGGGACGTTCCTTCTCGGCACAGCCAGAGCCCAGCTCCGAAATTCGAAACGTCCAGCCACTGCTCCCACACCAAAGGGGCTAGCACTGAAAGCTCTTGCTGGCTATCACCTGCCCTAGGCAGCCCTTCCACAGCCCCACAAGCACTGGCGCTCTGAGCTTCCTAGCCACAGCACAGTGGGGACGTTCCTTCTCGGCACAGCCACAGCCCAGCTCCCAAATTCAAAACGTCCAGCCACTGCTCCCACACCAAAGGGGCTAGCACTGAAAGCTCTTGCTGGCCAGCACCTGCCCTAGGCAGCCCTTCCACAGCCCCACAAGCACTGGCGCTCTGAGCTTCCTAGCCACAGCACAGTGGGGACGTTCCTTATCGGCATAGCCACAGCCCAGCTCCGAAATTCGAAACGTCCAGCCACTGCTCCCACACCAAAGGGGCTAGCACTGAAAGCTCTTGCTGGCTATCACCTGCCCTAGGCAGCCCTTCCACAGCCCCACAAGCACTGGCGCTCTGAGCTTCCTAGCCACAGCACAGTGGGGACGTTCCTTCTCGGCACAGCCAGAGCCCAGCTCCGAAATTCAAAACGTCCAGCCACTGCTCCCACACCAAAGGGGCTAGCACTGAAAGCTCTTGCTGGCCAGCACCTGCCCTAGGCAGCCCTTCCACAGCCCCACAAGCACTGGCGCTCTGAGCTTCCTAGCCACAGCACAGTGGGGACGTTCCTTCTCGGCACAGCCACAGGCCAGCTCCCAAATTGAAAACGTCCAGCCACTCCTCCCACACCAAAGGGGCTAGCACTGAAAGCTCTTGCTGGCCAGCACCTGCCCTAGGCAGCCCTTCCACAGCCCCACAAGCACTGGCGCTCTGAGCTTCCTAGCCACAGCACAGTGGGGACGTTCCTTCTCAGCACAGCCACAGCCCAGCTCCGAAATTCAAAACGTCCAGCCACTGCTCCCACACCAAAGGGGCTAGCACTGAAAGCTCTTGCTGGCCATCACCTTCCCTAGGCAGCCCTTCCACAGCCCCACAAGCACTGGCGCTCTGAGCTTCCTAGCCACAGCACAGTGGGGACGTTCCTTCTCGGCACAGCCACAGCCCAGCTCCGAAATTGAAAACGTCCAGCCACTCCTCCCACACCAAAGGGGCTAGCACTGAAAGCTCTTGCTGGCCAGCACCTTCCCTAGGCAGCCCTTCCACAGCCCCACAAGCACTGGCGCTCTGAGCTTCCTAGCCACAGCACAGTGGGGACGTTCCTTCTCGGCACAGCCACAGCCCAGCTCCGAAATTCGAAACGTCCAGCCACTGCTCCCACACCAAAGGGGCTAGCACTGAAAGCTCTTGCTGGCCATCACCTGCCCTAGGCAGCCCTTCCACAGCCCCACAAGCACTGGCGCTCTGAGCTTCCTAGCCACAGCACAGTGGGGACGTTCCTTCTCGGCACAGCCACAGGCCAGCTCCCAAATTGAAAACGTCCAGCCACTCCTCCCACACCAAAGGGGCTAGCACTGAAAGCTCTTGCTGGCCAGCACCTGCCCTAGGCAGCCCTTCCACAGCCCCACAAGCACTGGCGCTCTGAGCTTCCTAGCCACAGCACAGTGGGGACGTTCCTTCTCGGCACAGCCACAGCCCAGCTCCGAAATTCGAAACGTCCAGCCACTGCTCCCACACCAAAGGGGCTAGCACTGAAAGCTCTTGCTGGCCAGCACCTGCCCTAGGCAGCCCTTCCACAGCCCCACAAGCACTGGCACTCTGAGCTTCCTAGCCACAGCACAGTGGGGACGTTCCTTCTCAGCACAGCCAGAGCCCAGCTCCGAAATTCGAAACGTCCAGCCACTGCTCCCACACCAAAGGGGCTAGCACTGAAAGCTCTTGCTGGCCATCACCTGCCCTAGGCAGCCCTTCCACAGCCCCACAAGCACTGGCGCTCTGAGCTTCCTAGCCACAGCACAGTGGGGACGTTCCTTCTCGGCACAGCCAGAGCCCAGCTCCGAAAATCAAAACGTCCAGCCACTGCTCCCACACCAAAGGGGCTAGCACTGAAAGCTCTTGCTGGCCATCACCTTCCCTAGGCAGCCCTTCCACAGCCCCACAAGCACTGGCGCTCTGAGCTTCCTAGCCACAGCACAGTGGGGACGTTCCTTCTCGGCACAGCCACAGCCCAGCTCCGAAATTCGAAACGTCCAGCCACTGCTCCCACACCAAAGGGGCTAGCACTGAAAGCTCTTGCTGGCCAGCACCTGCCCTAGGCAGCCCTTCCACAGCCCCACAAGCACTGGCGCTCTGAGCTTCCTAGCCACAGCACAGTGGGGACGTTCCTTCTCGGCACAGCCACAGCCCAGCTCCCAAATTCAAAACGTCCAGCCACTGCTCCCACACCAAAGGGGCTAGCACTGAAAGCTCTTGCTGGCCATCACCTGCCCTAGGCAGCCCTTCCACAGCCCCACAAGCACTGGTGCTCTGAGCTTCCTAGCCACAGCACAGTGGGGACGTTCCTTCTCGGCACAGCCACAGCCCAGCTCTGAAATTCGAAACGTCCAGCCACTCCTCCCACACCAAAGGGGCTAGCACTGAAAGCTCTTGCTGGCCATCACCTGCCCTAGGCAGCCCTTCCACAGCCCCACAAGCACTGGCGCTCTGAGCTTCCTAGCCACAGCACAGTGGGGACGTTCCTTCTCGGCACAGCCAGAGCCCAGCTCCGAAATTCGAAACGTCCAGCCACTGCTCCCACACCAAAGGGGCTAGCACTGAAAGCTCTTGCTGGCTATCACCTGCCCTAGGCAGCCCTTCCACAGCCCCACAAGCACTGGCGCTCTGAGCTTCCTAGCCACAGCACAGTGGGGACGTTCCTTATCGGCATAGCCAGAGCCCAGCTCCGAAATTCGAAACGTCCAGCCACTGCTCCCACACCAAAGGGGCTAGCACTGAAAGCTCTTGCTGGCCATCACCTGCCCTAGGCAGCCCTTCCACAGCCCCACAAGCACTGGCGCTCTGAGCTTCCTAGCCACAGCACAGTGGGGACGTTCCTTCTCGGCACAGCCAGAGCCCAGCTCCGAAATTCAAAACGTCCAGCCACTGCTCCCACACCAAAGGGGCTAGCACTGAAAGCTCTTGCTGGCCATCACCTGCCCTAGGCAGCCCTTCCACAGCCCCACAAGCACTGGCGCTCTGAGCTTCCTAGCCACAGCACAGTGGGGACGTTCCTTCTCGGCACAGCCACAGCCCAGCTCCGAAATTCAAAACGTCCAGCCACTGCTCCCACACCAAAGGGGCTAGCACTGAAAGCTCTTGCTGGCCAGCACCTGCCCTAGGCAGCCCTTCCACAGCCCCACAAGCACTGGCGCTCTGAGCTTCCTAGCCACAGCACAGTGGGGACGTTCCTTCTCGGCACAGCCACAGCCCAGCTCCGAAATTGAAAACGTCCAGCCACTCCTCCCACACCAAAGGGGCTAGCACTGAAAGCTCTTGCTGGCCATCACCTTCCCTAGGCAGCCCTTCCACAGCCCCACAAGCACTGGCGCTCTGAGCTTCCTAGCCACAGCACAGTGGGGACGTTCCTTCTCGGCACAGCCAGAGCCCAGCTCCGAAATTCAAAACGTCCAGCCACTGCTCCCACACCAAAGGGGCTAGCACTGAAAGCTCTTGCTGGCCAGCACCTGCCCTAGGCAGCCCTTCCACAGCCCCACAAGCACTGGCGCTCTGAGCTTCCTAGCCACAGCACAGTGGGGACGTTCCTTATCGGCATAGCCACAGCCCAGCTCCGAAATTCGAAACGTCCAGCCACTGCTCCCACACCAAAGGGGCTAGCACTGAAAGCTCTTGCTGGCTATCACCTGCCCTAGGCAGCCCTTCCACAGCCCCACAAGCACTGGCGCTCTGAGCTTCCTAGCCACAGCACAGTGGGGACGTTCCTTCTCGGCACAGCCAGAGCCCAGCTCCGAAATTCAAAACGTCCAGCCACTGCTCCCACACCAAAGGGGCTAGCACTGAAAGCTCTTGCTGGCCATCACCTGCCCTAGGCAGCCCTTCCACAGCCCCACAAGCACTGGCGCTCTGAGCTTCCTAGCCACAGCACAGTGGGGACGTTCCTTCTCGGCACAGCCACAGGCCAGCTCCCAAATTGAAAACGTCCAGCCACTCCTCCCACACCAAAGGGGCTAGCACTGAAAGCTCTTGCTGGCCAGCACCTGCCCTAGGCAGCCCTTCCACAGCCCCACAAGCACTGGCGCTCTGAGCTTCCTAGCCACAGCACAGTGGGGACGTTCCTTCTCAGCACAGCCACAGCCCAGCTCCGAAATTCAAAACGTCCAGCCACTGCTCCCACACCAAAGGGGCTAGCACTGAAAGCTCTTGCTGGCCAGCACCTGCCCTAGGCAGCCCTTCCACAGCCCCACAAGCACTGGCGCTCTGAGCTTCCTAGCCACAGCACAGTGGGGACGTTCCTTCTCGGCACAGCCACAGCCCAGCTCCGAAATTCAAAACGTCCAGCCACTCCTCCCACACCAAAGGGGCTAGCACTGAAAGCTCTTGCTGGCCAGCACCTTCCCTAGGCAGCCCTTCCACAGCCCCACAAGCACTGGCGCTCTGAGCTTCCTAGCCACAGCACAGTGGGGACGTTCCTTCTCGGCACAGCCACAGCCCAGCTCCGAAATTGAAAACGTCCAGCCACTCCTCCCACACCAAAGGGGCTAGCACTGAAAGCTCTTGCTGGCCATCACCTTCCCTAGGCAGCCCTTCCACAGCCCCACAAGCACTGGCGCTCTGAGCTTCCTAGCCACAGCACAGTGGGGACGTTCCTTCTCGGCACAGCCAGAGCCCAGCTCCGAAATTCGAAACGTCCAGCCACTGCTCCCACACCAAAGGGGCTAGCACTGAAAGCTCTTGCTGGCTATCACCTGCCCTAGGCAGCCCTTCCACAGCCCCACAAGCACTGGCGCTCTGAGCTTCCTAGCCACAGCACAGTGGGGACGTTCCTTCTCGGCACAGCCACAGCCCAGCTCCCAAATTCAAAACGTCCAGCCACTGCTCCCACACCAAAGGGGCTAGCACTGAAAGCTCTTGCTGGCCAGCACCTGCCCTAGGCAGCCCTTCCACAGCCCCACAAGCACTGGCGCTCTGAGCTTCCTAGCCACAGCACAGTGGGGACGTTCCTTATCGGCATAGCCACAGCCCAGCTCCGAAATTCGAAACGTCCAGCCACTGCTCCCACACCAAAGGGGCTAGCACTGAAAGCTCTTGCTGGCTATCACCTGCCCTAGGCAGCCCTTCCACAGCCCCACAAGCACTGGCGCTCTGAGCTTCCTAGCCACAGCACAGTGGGGACGTTCCTTCTCGGCACAGCCAGAGCCCAGCTCCGAAATTCAAAACGTCCAGCCACTGCTCCCACACCAAAGGGGCTAGCACTGAAAGCTCTTGCTGGCCAGCACCTGCCCTAGGCAGCCCTTCCACAGCCCCACAAGCACTGGCGCTCTGAGCTTCCTAGCCACAGCACAGTGGGGACGTTCCTTCTCGGCACAGCCACAGGCCAGCTCCCAAATTGAAAACGTCCAGCCACTCCTCCCACACCAAAGGGGCTAGCACTGAAAGCTCTTGCTGGCCAGCACCTGCCCTAGGCAGCCCTTCCACAGCCCCACAAGCACTGGCGCTCTGAGCTTCCTAGCCACAGCACAGTGGGGACGTTCCTTCTCAGCACAGCCACAGCCCAGCTCCGAAATTCAAAACGTCCAGCCACTGCTCCCACACCAAAGGGGCTAGCACTGAAAGCTCTTGCTGGCCATCACCTTCCCTAGGCAGCCCTTCCACAGCCCCACAAGCACTGGCGCTCTGAGCTTCCTAGCCACAGCACAGTGGGGACGTTCCTTCTCGGCACAGCCACAGCCCAGCTCCGAAATTGAAAACGTCCAGCCACTCCTCCCACACCAAAGGGGCTAGCACTGAAAGCTCTTGCTGGCCAGCACCTTCCCTAGGCAGCCCTTCCACAGCCCCACAAGCACTGGCGCTCTGAGCTTCCTAGCCACAGCACAGTGGGGACGTTCCTTCTCGGCACAGCCACAGCCCAGCTCCGAAATTCGAAACGTCCAGCCACTGCTCCCACACCAAAGGGGCTAGCACTGAAAGCTCTTGCTGGCCATCACCTGCCCTAGGCAGCCCTTCCACAGCCCCACAAGCACTGGCGCTCTGAGCTTCCTAGCCACAGCACAGTGGGGACGTTCCTTCTCGGCACAGCCACAGGCCAGCTCCCAAATTGAAAACGTCCAGCCACTCCTCCCACACCAAAGGGGCTAGCACTGAAAGCTCTTGCTGGCCAGCACCTGCCCTAGGCAGCCCTTCCACAGCCCCACAAGCACTGGCGCTCTGAGCTTCCTAGCCACAGCACAGTGGGGACGTTCCTTCTCGGCACAGCCACAGCCCAGCTCCGAAATTCGAAACGTCCAGCCACTGCTCCCACACCAAAGGGGCTAGCACTGAAAGCTCTTGCTGGCCAGCACCTGCCCTAGGCAGCCCTTCCACAGCCCCACAAGCACTGGCACTCTGAGCTTCCTAGCCACAGCACAGTGGGGACGTTCCTTCTCAGCACAGCCAGAGCCCAGCTCCGAAATTCGAAACGTCCAGCCACTGCTCCCACACCAAAGGGGCTAGCACTGAAAGCTCTTGCTGGCCATCACCTGCCCTAGGCAGCCCTTCCACAGCCCCACAAGCACTGGCGCTCTGAGCTTCCTAGCCACAGCACAGTGGGGACGTTCCTTCTCGGCACAGCCAGAGCCCAGCTCCGAAAATCAAAACGTCCAGCCACTGCTCCCACACCAAAGGGGCTAGCACTGAAAGCTCTTGCTGGCCATCACCTTCCCTAGGCAGCCCTTCCACAGCCCCACAAGCACTGGCGCTCTGAGCTTCCTAGCCACAGCACAGTGGGGACGTTCCTTCTCGGCACAGCCACAGCCCAGCTCCGAAATTCGAAACGTCCAGCCACTGCTCCCACACCAAAGGGGCTAGCACTGAAAGCTCTTGCTGGCCAGCACCTGCCCTAGGCAGCCCTTCCACAGCCCCACAAGCACTGGCGCTCTGAGCTTCCTAGCCACAGCACAGTGGGGACGTTCCTTCTCGGCACAGCCACAGCCCAGCTCCCAAATTCAAAACGTCCAGCCACTGCTCCCACACCAAAGGGGCTAGCACTGAAAGCTCTTGCTGGCCATCACCTGCCCTAGGCAGCCCTTCCACAGCCCCACAAGCACTGGTGCTCTGAGCTTCCTAGCCACAGCACAGTGGGGACGTTCCTTCTCGGCACAGCCACAGCCCAGCTCTGAAATTCGAAACGTCCAGCCACTCCTCCCACACCAAAGGGGCTAGCACTGAAAGCTCTTGCTGGCCATCACCTGCCCTAGGCAGCCCTTCCACAGCCCCACAAGCACTGGCGCTCTGAGCTTCCTAGCCACAGCACAGTGGGGACGTTCCTTCTCGGCACAGCCACAGCCCAGCTCCGAAATTCGAAACGTCCAGCCACTGCTCCCACACCAAAGGGGCTAGCACTGAAAGCTCTTGCTGGCTATCACCTGCCCTAGGCAGCCCTTCCACAGCCCCACAAGCACTGGCGCTCTGAGCTTCCTAGCCACAGCACAGTGGGGACGTTCCTTATCGGCATAGCCAGAGCCCAGCTCCGAAATTCGAAACGTCCAGCCACTGCTCCCACACCAAAGGGGCTAGCACTGAAAGCTCTTGCTGGCCATCACCTTCCCAAGGCAGCCCTTCCACAGCCCCACAAGCACTGGCGCTCTGAGCTTCCTAGCCACAGCACAGTGGGGACGTTCCTTCTCGGCACAGCCACAGGCCAGCTCCGAAATTCAAAACGTCCAGCCACTGCTCCCACACCAAAGGGGCTAGCACTGAAAGCTCTTGCTGGCCAGCACCTGCCCTAGGCAGCCCTTCCACAGCCCCACAAGCACTGGCGCTCTGAGCTTCCTAGCCACAGCACAGTGGGGACGTTCCTTCTCAGCACAGCCACAGCCCAGCTCCGAAATTCAAAACGTCCAGCCACTGCTCCCACACCAAAGGGGCTAGCACTGAAAGCTCTTGCTGGCCAGCACCTGCCCTAGGCAGCCCTTCCACAGCCCCACAAGCACTGGCGCTCTGAGCTTCCTAGCCACAGCACAGTGGGGACGTTCCTTCTCGGCACAGCCACAGCCCAGCTCCGAAATTCAAAACGTCCAGCCACTCCTCCCACACCAAAGGGGCTAGCACTGAAAGCTCTTGCTGGCCAGCACCTTCCCTAGGCAGCCCTTCCACAGCCCCACAAGCACTGGCGCTCTGAGCTTCCTAGCCACAGCACAGTGGGGACGTTCCTTCTCGGCACAGCCACAGCCCAGCTCCGAAATTCGAAACGTCCAGCCACTGCTCCCACACCAAAGGGGCTAGCACTGAAAGCTCTTGCTGGCCATCACCTGCCCTAGGCAGCCCTTCCACAGCCCCACAAGCACTGGCGCTCTGAGCTTCCTAGCCACAGCACAGTGGGGACGTTCCTTCTCGGCACAGCCACAGGCCAGCTCCCAAATTGAAAACGTCCAGCCACTCCTCCCACACCAAAGGGGCTAGCACTGAAAGCTCTTGCTGGCCAGCACCTGCCCTAGGCAGCCCTTCCACAGCCCCACAAGCACTGGCGCTCTGAGCTTCCTAGCCACAGCACAGTGGGGACGTTCCTTCTCGGCACAGCCACAGCCCAGCTCCGAAATTCGAAACGTCCAGCCACTGCTCCCACACCAAAGGGGCTAGCACTGAAAGCTCTTGCTGGCCAGCACCTGCCCTAGGCAGCCCTTCCACAGCCCCACAAGCACTGGCACTCTGAGCTTCCTAGCCACAGCACAGTGGGGACGTTCCTTCTCAGCACAGCCAGAGCCCAGCTCCGAAATTCGAAACGTCCAGCCACTGCTCCCACACCAAAGGGGCTAGCACTGAAAGCTCTTGCTGGCCATCACCTGCCCTAGGCAGCCCTTCCACAGCCCCACAAGCACTGGCGCTCTGAGCTTCCTAGCCACAGCACAGTGGGGACGTTCCTTCTCGGCACAGCCAGAGCCCAGCTCCGAAATTCGAAACGTCCAGCCACTGCTCCCACACCAAAGGGGCTAGCACTGAAAGCTCTTGCTGGCCATCACCTTCCCTAGGCAGCCCTTCCACAGCCCCACAAGCACTGGCGCTCTGAGCTTCCTAGCCACAGCACAGTGGGGACGTTCCTTCTCGGCACAGCCACAGCCCAGCTCCGAAATTCGAAACGTCCAGCCACTGCTCCCACACCAAAGGGGCTAGCACTGAAAGCTCTTGCTGGCCAGCACCTGCCCTAGGCAGCCCTTCCACAGCCCCACAAGCACTGGCGCTCTGAGCTTCCTAGCCACAGCACAGTGGGGACGTTCCTTCTCGGCACAGCCACAGCCCAGCTCCCAAATTCAAAACGTCCAGCCACTGCTCCCACACCAAAGGGGCTAGCACTGAAAGCTCTTGCTGGCCATCACCTGCCCTAGGCAGCCCTTCCACAGCCCCACAAGCACTGGCGCTCTGAGCTTCCTAGCCACAGCACAGTGGGGACGTTCCTTCTCGGCACAGCCACAGCCCAGCTCTGAAATTCGAAACGTCCAGCCACTCCTCCCACACCAAAGGGGCTAGCACTGAAAGCTCTTGCTGGCCATCACCTGCCCTAGGCAGCCCTTCCACAG
Source organism: Aptenodytes patagonicus (assembly GCF_965638725.1). Taxonomy (NCBI): domain Eukaryota; kingdom Metazoa; phylum Chordata; class Aves; order Sphenisciformes; family Spheniscidae; genus Aptenodytes; species Aptenodytes patagonicus. The sequence goes on along the minus strand of NW_027472028.1, from coordinate 375,946 downwards.
CCCCACAAGCACTGGCGCTCTGAGCTTCCTAGCCACAGCACAGTGGGGACGTTCCTTCTCGGCACAGCCACAGCCCAGCTCCGAAATTCGAAACGTCCAGCCACTGCTCCCACACCAAAGGGGCTAGCACTGAAAGCTCTTGCTGGCTATCACCTGCCCTAGGCAGCCCTTCCACAGCCCCACAAGCACTGGCGCTCTGAGCTTCCTAGCCACAGCACAGTGGGGACGTTCCTTATCGGCATAGCCAGAGCCCAGCTCCGAAATTCGAAACGTCCAGCCACTGCTCCCACACCAAAGGGGCTAGCACTGAAAGCTCTTGCTGGCCATCACCTTCCCAAGGCAGCCCTTCCACAGCCCCACAAGCACTGGCGCTCTGAGCTTCCTAGCCACAGCACAGTGGGGACGTTCCTTCTCGGCACAGCCACAGCCCAGCTCCGAAATTCAAAACGTCCAGCCACTGCTCCCACACCAAAGGGGCTAGCACTGAAAGCTCTTGCTGGCCATCACCTGCCCTAGGCAGCCCTTCCACAGCCCCACAAGCACTGGCGCTCTGAGCTTCCTAGCCACAGCACAGTGGGGACGTTCCTTCTCGGCACAGCCACAGCCCAGCTCCGAAATTCAAAACGTCCAGCCACTGCTCCCACACCAAAGGGGCTAGCACTGAAAGCTCTTGCTGGCCAGCACCTGCCCTAGGCAGCCCTTCCACAGCCCCACAAGCACTGGCGCTCTGAGCTTCCTAGCCACAGCACAGTGGGGACGTTCCTTCTCGGCACAGCCACAGCCCAGCTCCGAAATTGAAAACGTCCAGCCACTCCTCCCACACCAAAGGGGCTAGCACTGAAAGCTCTTGCTGGCCATCACCTTCCCTAGGCAGCCCTTCCACAGCCCCACAAGCACTGGCGCTCTGAGCTTCCTAGCCACAGCACAGTGGGGACGTTCCTTCTCGGCACAGCCAGAGCCCAGCTCCGAAATTCGAAACGTCCAGCCACTGCTCCCACACCAAAGGGGCTAGCACTGAAAGCTCTTGCTGGCTATCACCTGCCCTAGGCAGCCCTTCCACAGCCCCACAAGCACTGGCGCTCTGAGCTTCCTAGCCACAGCACAGTGGGGACGTTCCTTCTCGGCACAGCCACAGCCCAGCTCCGAAATTCAAAACGTCCAGCCACTGCTCCCACACCAAAGGGGCTAGCACTGAAAGCTCTTGCTGGCCAGCACCTGCCCTAGGCAGCCCTTCCACAGCCCCACAAGCACTGGCGCTCTGAGCTTCCTAGCCACAGCACAGTGGGGACGTTCCTTATCGGCATAGCCACAGCCCAGCTCCGAAATTCGAAACGTCCAGCCACTGCTCCCACACCAAAGGGGCTAGCACTGAAAGCTCTTGCTGGCTATCACCTGCCCTAGGCAGCCCTTCCACAGCCCCACAAGCACTGGCGCTCTGAGCTTCCTAGCCACAGCACAGTGGGGACGTTCCTTCTCGGCACAGCCACAGCCCAGCTCCGAAATTCAAAACGTCCAGCCACTGCTCCCACACCAAAGGGGCTAGCACTGAAAGCTCTTGCTGGCCAGCACCTGCCCTAGGCAGCCCTTCCACAGCCCCACAAGCACTGGCGCTCTGAGCTTCCTAGCCACAGCACAGTGGGGACGTTCCTTCTCGGCACAGCCACAGCCCAGCTCCGAAATTCAAAACGTCCAGCCACTGCTCCCACACCAAAGGGGCTAGCACTGAAAGCTCTTGCTGGCCATCACCTGCCCTAGGCAGCCCTTCCACAGCCCCACAAGCACTGGCGCTCTGAGCTTCCTAGCCACAGCACAGTGGGGACGTTCCTTCTCGGCACAGCCACAGCCCAGCTCCGAAATTGAAAACGTCCAGCCACTCCTCCCACACCAAAGGGGCTAGCACTGAAAGCTCTTGCTGGCCAGCACCTTCCCTAGGCAGCCCTTCCACAGCCCCACAAGCACTGGCGCTCTGAGCTTCCTAGCCACAGCACAGTGGGGACGTTCCTTCTCGGCACAGCCACAGCCCAGCTCCGAAATTCGAAACGTCCAGCCACTGCTCCCACACCAAAGGGGCTAGCACTGAAAGCTCTTGCTGGCCAGCACCTGCCCTAGGCAGCCCTTCCACAGCCCCACAAGCACTGGCGCTCTGAGCTTCCTAGCCACAGCACAGTGGGGACGTTCCTTCTCGGCACAGCCACAGCCCAGCTCCGAAATTCAAAACGTCCAGCCACTGCTCCCACACCAAAGGGGCTAGCACTGAAAGCTCTTGCTGGCCAGCACCTGCCCTAGGCAGCCCTTCCACAGCCCCACAAGCACTGGCGCTCTGAGCTTCCTAGCCACAGCACAGTGGGGACGTTCCTTCTCGGCACAGCCACAGCCCAGCTCCGAAATTCAAAACGTCCAGCCACTGCTCCCACACCAAAGGGGCTAGCACTGAAAGCTCTTGCTGGCCAGCACCTGCCCTAGGCAGCCCTTCCACAGCCCCACAAGCACTGGCGCTTTGAGCTTCCTAGCCACAGCACAGTGGGGACGTTCCTTCTCAGCACAGCCACAGCCCAGCTCCCAAATTCAAAACGTCCAGCCACTGCTCCCACACCAAAGGGGCTAGCACTGAAAGCTCTTGCTGGCCATCACCTGCCCTAGGCAGCCCTTCCACAGCCCCACAAGCACTGGTGCTCTGAGCTTCCTAGCCACAGCACAGTGGGGACGTTCCTTCTCGGCACAGCCACAGCCCAGCTCCGAAATTCGAAACGTCCAGCCACTCCTCCCACACCAAAGGGGCTAGCACTGAAAGCTCTTGCTGGCCATCACCTGCCCTAGGCAGCCCTTCCACAGCCCCACAAGCACTGGCGCTCTGAGCTTCCTAGCCACAGCACAGTGGGGACGTTCCTTCTCGGCACAGCCACAGCCCAGCTCCGAAATTCGAAACGTCCAGCCACTGCTCCCACACCAAAGGGGCTAGCACTGAAAGCTCTTGCTGGCTATCACCTTCCCTAGGCAGCCCTTCCACAGCCCCACAAGCACTGGCGCTCTGAGCTTCCTAGCCACAGCACAGTGGGGACGTTCCTTCTCGGCACAGCCAGAGCCCAGCTCCGAAATTGAAAACGTCCAGCCACTGCTCCCACACCAAAGGGGCTAGCACTGAAAGCTCTTGCTGGCCATCACCTGCCCTAGGCAGCCCTTCCACAGCCCCACAAGCACTGGCGCTCTGAGCTTCCTAGCCACAGCACAGTGGGGACGTTCCTTCTCGGCACAGCCACAGCCCAGCTCCCAAATTCAAAACGTCCAGCCACTCCTCCCACACCAAAGGGGCTAGCACTGAAAGCTCTTGCTGGCCATCACCTGCCCTAGGCAGCCCTTCCACAGCCCCACAAGCACTGGCGCTCTGAGCTTCCTAGCCACAGCACAGTGGGGACGTTCCTTCTCGGCACAGCCACAGCCCAGCTCCGAAATTCGAAACGTCCAGCCACTGCTCCCACACCAAAGGGGCTAGCACTGAAAGCTCTTGCTGGCTATCACCTGCCCTAGGCAGCCCTTCCACAGCCCCACAAGCACTGGCGCTCTGAGCTTCCTAGCCACAGCACAGTGGGGACGTTCCTTCTCGGCACAGCCACAGCCCAGCTCCGAAATTCAAAACGTCCAGCCACTGCTCCCACACCAAAGGGGCTAGCACTGAAAGCTCTTGCTGGCTATCACCTTCCCTAGGCAGCCCTTCCACAGCCCCACAAGCACTGGCGCTCTGAGCTTCCTAGCCACAGCACAGTGGGGACGTTCCTTATCGGCATAGCCACAGCCCAGCTCCCAAATTCGAAACGTCCAGCCACTGCTCCCACACCAAAGGGGCTAGCACTGAAAGCTCTTGCTGGCCAGCACCTGCCCTAGGCAGCCCTTCCACAGCCCCACAAGCACTGGCGCTCTGAGCTTCCTAGCCACAGCACAGTGGGGACGTTCCTTCTCGGCACAGCCAGAGCCCAGCTCCGAAATTCAAAACGTCCAGCCACTGCTCCCACACCAAAGGGGCTAGCACTGAAAGCTCTTGCTGGCCAGCACCTGCCCTAGGCAGCCCTTCCACAGCCCCACAAGCACTGGCGCTCTGAGCTTCCTAGCCACAGCACAGTGGGGACGTTCCTTCTCAGCAGAGCCACAGCCCAGCTCCGAAATTCGAAACGTCCAGCCACTCCTCCCACACCAAAGGGGCTAGCACTGAAAGCTCTTGCTGGCCATCACCTGCCCTAGGCAGCCCTTCCACAGCCCCACAAGCACTGGCGCTCTGAGCTTCCTAGCCACAGCACAGTGGGGACGTTCCTTCTCGGCACAGCCAGAGCCCAGCTCCGAAATTCAAAACGTCCAGCCACTGCTCCCACACCAAAGGGGCTAGCACTGAAAGCTCTTGCTGGCCAGCACCTGCCCTAGGCAGCCCTTCCACAGCCCCACAAGCACTGGCGCTCTGAGCTTCCTAGCCACAGCACAGTGGGGACGTTTCTTCTCAGCACAGCCACAGCCCAGCTCCGAAATTCAAAACGTCCAGCCACTCCTCCCACACCAAAGGGGCTAGCACTGAAAGCTCTTGCTGGCCATCACCTGCCCTAGGCAGCCCTTCCACAGCCCCACAAGCACTGGCGCTCTGAGCTTCCTAGCCACAGCACAGTGGGGACGTTCCTTCTCAGCACAGCCACAGCCCAGCTCCGAAATTCAAAACGTCCAGCCACTGCTCCCACACCAAAGGGGCTAGCACTGAAAGCTCTTGCTGGCCATCACCTGCCCTAGGCAGCCCTTCCACAGCCCCACAAGCACTGGCGCTCTGAGCTTCCTAGCCACAGCACAGTGGGGACGTTCCTTCTCGGCACAGCCACAGCCCAGCTCCGAAATTGAAAACGTCCAGCCACTCCTCCCACACCAAAGGGGCTAGCACTGAAAGCTCTTGCTGGCCATCACCTTCCCTAGGCAGCCCTTCCACAGCCCCACAAGCACTGGCGCTCTGAGCTTCCTAGCCACAGCACAGTGGGGACGTTCCTTCTCGGCACAGCCACAGCCCAGCTCCGAAATTCGAAACGTCCAGCCACTGCTCCCACACCAAAGGGGCTAGCACTGAAAGCTCTTGCTGGCTATCACCTGCCCTAGGCAGCCCTTCCACAGCCCCACAAGCACTGGCGCTCTGAGCTTCCTAGCCACAGCACAGTGGGGACGTTCCTTCTCGGCACAGCCACAGCCCAGCTCCGAAATTCAAAACGTCCAGCCACTGCTCCCACACCAAAGGGGCTAGCACTGAAAGCTCTTGCTGGCTATCACCTTCCCTAGGCAGCCCTTCCACAGCCCCACAAGCACTGGCGCTCTGAGCTTCCTAGCCACAGCACAGTGGGGACGTTCCTTATCGGCATAGCCAGAGCCCAGCTCCGAAATTCGAAACGTCCAGCCACTGCTCCCACACCAAAGGGGCTAGCACTGAAAGCTCTTGCTGGCCATCACCTTCCCTAGGCAGCCCTTCCACAGCCCCACAAGCACTGGCGCTCTGAGCTTCCTAGCCACAGCACAGTGGGGACGTTCCTTCTCGGCACAGCCAGAGCCCAGCTCCGAAATTGAAAACGTCCAGCCACTCCTCCCACACCAAAGGGGCTAGCACTGAAAGCTCTTGCTGGCCATCACCTGCCCTAGGCAGCCCTTCCACAGCCCCACAAGCACTGGCGCTCTGAGCTTCCTAGCCACAGCACAGTGGGGACGTTCCTTATCGGCACAGCCACAGCCCAGCTCCGAAATTCGAAACGTCCAGCCACTGCTCCCACACCAAAGGGGCTAGCACTGAAAGCTCTTGCTGGCCATCACCTTCCCTAGGCAGCCCTTCCACAGCCCCACAAGCACTGGCGCTCTGAGCTTCCTAGCCACAGCACAGTGGGGACGTTCCTTCTCAGCACAGCCACAGCCCAGCTCCGAAATTCAAAACGTCCAGCCACTGCTCCCACACCAAAGGGGCTAGCACTGAAAGCTCTTGCTGGCCATCACCTGCCCTAGGCAGCCCTTCCACAGCCCCACAAGCACTGGCGCTCTGAGCTTCCTAGCCACAGCACAGTGGGGACGTTCCTTCTCGGCACAGCCACAGCCCAGCTCCGAAATTCGAAACGTCCAGCCACTGCTCCCACACCAAAGGGGCTAGCACTGAAAGCTCTTGCTGGCTATCACCTGCCCTAGGCAGCCCTTCCACAGCCCCACAAGCACTGGCGCTCTGAGCTTCCTAGCCACAGCACAGTGGGGACGTTCCTTCTCGGCACAGCCACAGCCCAGCTCCGAAATTCAAAACGTCCAGCCACTGCTCCCACACCAAAGGGGCTAGCACTGAAAGCTCTTGCTGGCCAGCACCTGCCCTAGGCAGCCCTTCCACAGCCCCACAAGCACTGGCGCTCTGAGCTTCCTAGCCACAGCACAGTGGGGACGTTCCTTATCGGCATAGCCACAGCCCAGCTCCGAAATTCGAAACGTCCAGCCACTGCTCCCACACCAAAGGGGCTAGCACTGAAAGCTCTTGCTGGCCAGCACCTGCCCTAGGCAGCCCTTCCACAGCCCCACAAGCACTGGCGCTCTGAGCTTCCTAGCCACAGCACAGTGGGGACGTTCCTTCTCAGCACAGCCAGAGCCCAGCTCCGAAATTCAAAACGTCCAGCCACTGCTCCCACACCAAAGGGGCTAGCACTGAAAGCTCTTGCTGGCCATCACCTGCCCTAGGCAGCCCTTCCACAGCCCCACAAGCACTGGCGCTCTGAGCTTCCTAGCCACAGCACAGTGGGGACGTTCCTTCTCGGCACAGCCAGAGCCCAGCTCCGAAATTCAAAACGTCCAGCCACTGCTCCCACACCAAAGGGGCTAGCACTGAAAGCTCTTGCTGGCCAGCACCTGCCCTAGGCAGCCCTTCCACAGCCCCACAAGCACTGGCGCTCTGAGCTTCCTAGCCACAGCACAGTGGGGACGTTCCTTCTCAGCACAGCCACAGCCCAGCTCCGAAATTCAAAACGTCCAGCCACTGCTCCCACACCAAAGGGGCTAGCACTGAAAGCTCTTGCTGGCCATCACCTGCCCTAGGCAGCCCTTCCACAGCCCCACAAGCACTGGCGCTCTGAGCTTCCTAGCCACAGCACAGTGGGGACGTTCCTTCTCGGCACAGCCACAGCCCAGCTCCGAAATTGAAAACGTCCAGCCACTCCTCCCACACCAAAGGGGCTAGCACTGAAAGCTCTTGCTGGCCATCACCTTCCCTAGGCAGCCCTTCCACAGCCCCACAAGCACTGGCGCTCTGAGCTTCCTAGCCACAGCACAGTGGGGACGTTCCTTCTCGGCACAGCCACAGCCCAGCTCCCAAATTCGAAACGTCCAGCCACTGCTCCCACACCAAAGGGGCTAGCACTGAAAGCTCTTGCTGGCTATCACCTGCCCTAGGCAGCCCTTCCACAGCCCCACAAGCACTGGCGCTCTGAGCTTCCTAGCCACAGCACAGTGGGGACGTTCCTTCTCGGCACAGCCACAGCCCAGCTCCGAAATTCAAAACGTCCAGCCACTGCTCCCACACCAAAGGGGCTAGCACTGAAAGCTCTTGCTGGCTATCACCTGCCCTAGGCAGCCCTTCCACAGCCCCACAAGCACTGGCGCTCTGAGCTTCCTAGCCACAGCACAGTGGGGACGTTCCTTATCGGCATAGCCACAGCCCAGCTCCGAAATTCGAAACGTCCAGCCACTGCTCCCACACCAAAGGGGCTAGCACTGAAAGCTCTTGCTGGCCAGCACCTGCCCTAGGCAGCCCTTCCACAGCCCCACAAGCACTGGCGCTCTGAGCTTCCTAGCCACAGCACAGTGGGGACGTTCCTTCTCGGCACAGCCAGAGCCCAGCTCCGAAATTCAAAACGTCCAGCCACTGCTCCCACACCAAAGGGGCTAGCACTGAAAGCTCTTGCTGGCCAGCACCTGCCCTAGGCAGCCCTTCCACAGCCCCACAAGCACTGGCGCTCTGAGCTTCCTAGCCACAGCACAGTGGGGACGTTCCTTCTCAGCACAGCCACAGCCCAGCTCCGAAATTCAAAACGTCCAGCCACTGCTCCCACACCAAAGGGGCTAGCACTGAAAGCTCTTGCTGGCCATCACCTGCCCTAGGCAGCCCTTCCACAGCCCCACAAGCACTGGCGCTCTGAGCTTCCTAGCCACAGCACAGTGGGGACGTTCCTTCTCGGCACAGCCACAGCCCAGCTCCGAAATTGAAAACGTCCAGCCACTCCTCCCACACCAAAGGGGCTAGCACTGAAAGCTCTTGCTGGCCATCACCTGCCCTAGGCAGCCCTTCCACAGCCCCACAAGCACTGGCGCTCTGAGCTTCCTAGCCACAGCACAGTGGGGACGTTCCTTCTCGGCACAGCCACAGCCCAGCTCCCAAATTCAAAACGTCCAGCCACTCCTCCCACACCAAAGGGGCTAGCACTGAAAGCTCTTGCTGGCCATCACCTGCCCTAGGCAGCCCTTCCACAGCCCCACAAGCACTGGCGCTCTGAGCTTCCTAGCCACAGCACAGTGGGGACGTTCCTTCTCGGCACAGCCAGAGCCCAGCTCCGAAATTCAAAACGTCCAGCCACTGCTCCCACACCAAAGGGGCTAACACTGAAAGCTCTTGCTGGCTATCACCTTCCCTAGGCAGCCCTTCCACAGCCCCACAAGCACTGGCGCTCTGAGCTTCCTAGCCACAGCACAGTGGGGACGTTCCTTATCGGCATAGCCACAGCCCAGCTCCGAAATTCGAAACGTCCAGCCACTGCTCCCACACCAAAGGGGCTAGCACTGAAAGCTCTTGCTGGCCATCACCTGCCCTAGGCAGCCCTTCCACAGCCCCACAAGCACTGGCGCTCTGAGCTTCCTAGCCACAGCACAGTGGGGACGTTCCTTCTCGGCACAGCCAGAGCCCAGCTCCGAAATTCAAAACGTCCAGCCACTGCTCCCACACCAAAGGGGCTAGCACTGAAAGCTCTTGCTGGCCAGCACCTGCCCTAGGCAGCCCTTCCACAGCCCCACAAGCACTGGCGCTCTGAGCTTCCTAGCCACAGCACAGTGGGGACGTTCCTTCTCGGCACAGCCACAGCCCAGCTCCGAAATTCAAAACGTCCAGCCACTGCTCCCACACCAAAGGGGCTAGCACTGAAAGCTCTTGCTGGCCATCACCTGCCCTAGGCAGCCCTTCCACAGCCCCACAAGCACTGGCGCTCTGAGCTTCCTAGCCACAGCACAGTGGGGACGTTCCTTCTCGGCACAGCCACAGCCCAGCTCCGAAATTGAAAACGTCCAGCCACTCCTCCCACACCAAAGGGGCTAGCACTGAAAGCTCTTGCTGGCCAGCACCTTCCCTAGGCAGCCCTTCCACAGCCCCACAAGCACTGGCGCTCTGAGCTTCCTAGCCACAGCATAGTGGGGACGTTCCTTCTCGGCACAGCCACAGCCCAGCTCCGAAATTCAAAACGTCCAGCCACTGCTCCCACACCAAAGGGGCTAGCACTGAAAGCTCTTGCTGGCCAGCACCTGCCCTAGGCAGCCCTTCCACAGCCCCACAAGCACTGGCGCTCTGAGCTTCCTAGCCACAGCACAGTGGGGACGTTCCTTCTCGGCACAGCCACAGCCCAGCTCCGAAATTCAAAACGTCCAGCCACTGCTCCCACACCAAAGGGGCTAGCACTGAAAGCTCTTGCTGGCCAGCACCTGCCCTAGGCAGCCCTTCCACAGCCCCACAAGCACTGGCGCTCTGAGCTTCCTAGCCACAGCACAGTGGGGACGTTCCTTCTCAGCACAGCCAGAGTCCAGCTCCGAAATTCAAAACGTCCAGCCACTGCTCCCACACCAAAGGGGCTAGCACTGAAAGCTCTTGCTGGCTATCACCTTCCCTAGGCAGCCCTTCCACAGCCCCACAAGCACTGGCGCTCTGAGCTTCCTAGCCACAGCACAGTGGGGACGTTCCTTATCGGCATAGCCACAGCCCAGCTCCGAAATTCGAAACGTCCAGCCACTGCTCCCACACCAAAGGGGCTAGCACTGAAAGCTCTTGCTGGCCATCACCTTCCCTAGGCAGCCCTTCCACAGCCCCACAAGCACTGGCGCTCTGAGCTTCCTAGCCACAGCACAGTGGGGACGTTCCTTCTCGGCACAGCCAGAGCCCAGCTCCGAAATTCAAAACGTCCAGCCACTGCTCCCACACCAAAGGGGCTAGCACTGAAAGCTCTTCCTGGCCAGCACCTTCCCTAGGCAGCCCTTCCACAGCCCCACAAGCACTGGCGCTCTGAGCTTCCTAGCCACAGCACAGTGGGGACGTTCCTTCTCGGCACAGCCACAGCCCAGCTCCGAAATTCAAAACGTCCAGCCACTCCTCCCACACCAAAGGGGCTAGCACTGAAAGCTCTTGCTGGCCATCACCTGCCCTAGGCAGCCCTTCCACAGCCCCACAAGCACTGGCGCTCTGAGCTTCCTAGCCACAGCACAGTGGGGACGTTCCTTCTCAGCACAGCCAGAGCCCAGCTCCGAAATTCAAAACGTCCAGCCACTGCTCCCACACCAAAGGGGCTAGCACTGAAAGCTCTTGCTGGCCATCACCTTCCCTAGGCAGCCCTTCCACAGCCCCACAAGCTTTGGGGCTCTGAGCTTCCTAGCCACAGCACAGTGGGGACGTTCCTTCTCGGCACAGCCACAGCCCAGCTCCGAAATTCGAAACGTCCAGCCACTGCTCCCACACCAAAGCGGTTAGCACTGAAAGCTCTTGCTGGCCATCACCTTCCCTAGGCAGCCCTTCCACAGCCCCACAAGCACTGGCGCTCTGAGCTTCCTAGCCACAGCACAGTGGGGACGTTCCTTCTCGGCACAGCCAGAGTCCAGCTCCGAAATTCAAAACGTCCAGCCACTGCTCCCACACCAAAGGGGCTAGCACTGAAAGCTCTTGCTGGCCAGCACCTGCCCTAGGCAGCCCTTCCACAGCCCCACAAGCACTGGCGCTCTGAGCTTCCTAGCCACAGCACAGTGGGGACGTTCCTTCTCGGCACAGCCAGAGCCCAGCTCCGAAATTCAAAACGTCCAGCCACTGCTCCCACACCAAAGGGGCTAGCACTGAAAGCTCTTGCTGGCCATCACCTTCCCTAGGCAGCCCTTCCACAGCCCCACAAGCACTGGCGCTCTGAGCTTCCTAGCCACAGCACAGTGGGGACGTTCCTTCTCGGCACAGCCACAGCCCAGCTCCGAAATTCAAAACGTCCAGCCACTGCTCCCACACCAAAGGGGCTAGCACTGAAAGCTCTTGCTGGCCAGCACCTGCCCTAGGCAGCCCTTCCACAGCCCCACAAGCACTGGCGCTCTGAGCTTCCTAGCCACAGCACAGTGGGGACGTTCCTTCTCAGCACAGCCACAGCCCAGCTCCGAAATTCAAAACGTCCAGCCACTGCTCCCACACCAAAGGGGCTAGCACTGAAAGCTCTTGCTGGCCATCACCTGCCCTAGGCAGCCCTTCCACAGCCCCACAAGCACTGGCGCTCTGAGCTTCCTAGCCACAGCACAGTGGGGACGTTCCTTCTCGGCACAGCCACAGCCCAGCTCCGAAATTCAAAACGTCCAGCCACTGCTCCCACACCAAAGGGGCTAGCACTGAAAGCTCTTGCTGGCCAGCACCTTCCCTAGGCAGCCCTTCCACAGCCCCACAAGCACTGGCGCTCTGAGCTTCCTAGCCACAGCACAGTGGGGACGTTCCTTCTCGGCACAGCCACAGCCCAGCTCCGAAATTCAAAACGTCCAGCCACTGCTCCCACACCAAAGGGGCTAGCACTGAAAGCTCTTGCTGGCCAGCACCTGCCCTAGGCAGCCCTTCCACAGCCCCACAAGCACTGGCGCTCTGAGCTTCCTAGCCACAGCACAGTGGGGACGTTCCTTCTCAGCACAGCCACAGCCCAGCTCCGAAATTCAAAACGTCCAGCCACTGCTCCCACACCAAAGGGGCTAGCACTGAAAGCTCTTGCTGGCCATCAGCTTCCCTAGGCAGCCCTTCCACAGCCCCACAAGCACTGGCGCTCTGAGCTTCCTAGCCACAGCACAGTGGGGACGTTCCTTCTCGGCACAGCCAGAGCCCAGCTCCGAAATTGAAAACGTCCAGCCACTGCTCCCACACCAAAGGGGCTAGCACTGAAAGCTCTTGCTGGCCAGCACCTGCCCTAGGCAGCCCTTCCACAGCCCCACAAGCACTGGCGCTCTGAGCTTCCTAGCCACAGCACAGTGGGGACGTTCCTTCTCGGCACAGCCAGAGCCCAGCTCCGAAATTCGAAACGTCCAGCCACTGCTCCCACACCAAAGGGGCTAGCACTGAAAGCTCTTGCTGGCCATCACCTTCCCTAGGCAGCCCTTCCACAGCCCCACAAGCACTGGCGCTCTGAGCTTCCTAGCCACAGCACAGTGGGGACGTTCCTTCTCGGCACAGCCACAGCCCAGCTCCGAAATTGAAAACGTCCAGCCACTCCTCCCACACCAAAGGGGCTAGCACTGAAAGCTCTTGCTGGCCATCACCTGCCCTAGGCAGCCCTTCCACAGCCCCACAAGCACTGGCGCTCTGAGCTTCCTAGCCACAGCACAGTGGGGACGTTCCTTCTCAGCACAGCCAGAGCCCAGCTCCGAAATTCAAAACGTCCAGCCACTGCTCCCACACCAAAGGGGCTAGCACTGAAAGCTCTTGCTGGCCATCACCTTCCCTAGGCAGCCCTTCCACAGCCCCACAAGCTTTGGGGCTCTGAGCTTCCTAGCCACAGCACAGTGGGGACGTTCCTTCTCGGCACAGCCACAGCCCAGCTCCGAAATTCGAAACGTCCAGCCACTGCTCCCACACCAAAGCGGTTAGCACTGAAAGCTCTTGCTGGCCATCACCTTCCCTAGGCAGCCCTTCCACAGCCCCACAAGCACTGGCGCTCTGAGCTTCCTAGTCACAGCACAGTGGGGACGTTCCTTCTCGGCACAGCCAGAGCCCAGCTCCGAAATTCAAAACGTCCAGCCACTGCTCCCACACCAAAGGGGCTAGCACTGAAAGCTCTTGCTGGCCATCACCTTCCCTAGGCAGCCCTTCCACAGCCCCACAAGCACTGGCGCTCTGAGCTTCCTAGCCACAGCACAGTGGGGACGTTCCTTCTCGGCACAGCCACAGCCCAGCTCCGAAATTCGAAACGTCCAGCCACTGCTCCCACACCAAAGGGGCTAGCACTGAAAGCTCTTGCTGGCCAGCACCTTCCCTAGGCAGCCCTTCCACAGCCCCACAAGCACTGGCGCTCTGAGCTTCCTAGCCACAGCACAGTGGGGACGTTCCTTCTCGGCACAGCCACAGCCCAGCTCCGAAATTCAAAACGTCCAGCCACTGCTCCCACACCAAAGGGGCTAGCACTGAAAGCTCTTGCTGGCCATCACCTGCCCTAGGCAGCCCTTCCACAGCCCCACAAGCACTGGCGCTCTGAGCTTCCTAGCCACAGCACAGTGGGGACGTTCCTTCTCAGCACAGCCACAGCCCAGCTCCGAAATTCAAAACGTCCAGCCACTGCTCCCACACCAAAGGGGCTAGCACTGAAAGCTCTTGCTGGCCATCACCTGCCCTAGGCAGCCCTTCCACAGCCCCACAAGCACTGGCGCTCTGAGCTTCCTAGCCACAGCACAGTGGGGACGTTCCTTCTCGGCACAGCCAGAGCCCAGCTCCGAAATTGAAAACGTCCAGCCACTGCTCCCACACCAAAGGGGCTAGCACTGAAAGCTCTTGCTGGCCATCACCTGCCCTAGGCAGCCCTTCCACAGCCCCACAAGCACTGGCGCTCTGAGCTTCCTAGCCACAGCACAGTGGGGACGTTCCTTCTCGGCACAGCCACAGCCCAGCTCCGAAATTCAAAACGTCCAGCCACTGCTCCCACACCAAAGGGGCTAGCACTGAAAGCTCTTGCTGGCCATCACCTGCCCTAGGCAGCCCTTCCACAGCCCCACAAGCACTGGCGCTCTGAGCTTCCTAGCCACAGCACAGTAGGGACGTTCCTTCTCGGCACAGCCACAGCCCAGCTCCGAAATTCAAAACGTCCAGCCACTGCTCCCACACCAAAGGGGCTAGCACTGAAAGCTCTTGCTGGCCATCACCTGCCCTAGGCAGCCCTTCCACAGCCCCACAAGCACTGGCGCTCTGAGCTTCCTAGCCACAGCACAGTGGGGACGTTCCTTCTCAGCACAGCCACAGCCCAGCTCCGAAATTCAAAACGTCCAGCCACTGCTCCCACACCAAAGGGGCTAGCACTGAAAGCTCTTGCTGGCCATCACCTGCCCTAGGCAGCCCTTCCACAGCCCCACAAGCACTGGCGCTCTGAGCTTCCTAGCCACAGCACAGTGGGGACGTTCCTTCTCGGCACAGCCACAGCCCAGCTCCGAAATTGAAAACGTCCAGCCACTCCTCCCACACCAAAGGGGCTAGCACTGAAAGCTCTTGCTGGCCATCACCTGCCCTAGGCAGCCCTTCCACAGCCCCACAAGCACTGGCGCTCTGAGCTTCCTAGCCACAGCACAGTGGGGACGTTCCTTCTCGGCACAGCCACAGCCCAGCTCAGAAATTCAAAACGTCCAGCCACTCCTCCCACACCAAAGGGGCTAGCACTGAAAGCTCTTGCTGGCCATCACCTGCCCTAGGCAGCCCTTCCACAGCCCCACAAGCACTGGCGCTCTGAGCTTCCTAGCCACAGCACAGTGGGGACGTTCCTTCTCGGCACAGCCACAGCCCAGCTCCGAAATTCAAAACGTCCAGCCACTGCTCCCACACCAAAGGGGCTAGCACTGAAAGCTCTTGCTGGCCATCACCTGCCCTAGGCAGCCCTTCCACAGCCCCACAAGCACTGGCGCTCTGAGCTTCCTAGCCACAGCACAGTGGGGACGTTCCTTCTCAGCACAGCCAGAGTCCAGCTCCGAAATTCAAAACGTCCAGCCACTGCTCCCACACCAAAGGGGCTAGCACTGAAAGCTCTTGCTGGCCATCACCTGCCCTAGGCAGCCCTTCCACAGCCCCACAAGCACTGGCGCTCTGAGCTTCCTAGCCACAGCACAGTGGGGACGTTCCTTATCGGCATAGCCAGAGCCCAGCTCCGAAATTCGAAACGTCCAGCCACTGCTCCCACACCAAAGGGGCTAGCACTGAAAGCTCTTGCTGGCCATCACCTGCCCTAGGCAGCCCTTCCACAGCCCCACAAGCACTGGCGCTCTGAGCTTCCTAGCCACAGCACAGTGGGGACGTTCCTTCTCAGCACAGCCACAGCCCAGCTCCGAAATTCAAAACGTCCAGCCACTGCTCCCACACCAAAGGGGCTAGCACTGAAAGCTCTTGCTGGCCATCACCTGCCCTAGGCAGCCCTTCCACAGCCCCACAAGCACTGGCGCTCTGAGCTTCCTAGCCACAGCACAGTGGGGACGTTCCTTCTCGGCACAGCCACAGCCCAGCTCCGAAATTCGAAACGTCCAGCCACTGCTCCCACACCAAAGGGGTTAGCACTGAAAGCTCTTGCTGGCCATCACCTGCCCTAGGCAGCCCTTCCACAGCCCCACAAGCACTGGCGCTCTGAGCTTCCTAGCCACAGCACAGTGGGGACGTTCCTTCTCAGCACAGCCAGAGCCCAGCTCCGAAATTCAAAACGACCAGCCACTGCTCCCACACCAAAGGGGCTAGCACTGAAAGCTCTTGCTGGCCATCACCTTCCCTAGGCAGCCCTTCCACAGCCCCACAAGCACTGGCGCTCTGAGCTTCCTAGCCACAGCACAGTGGGGACGTTCCTTCTTGGCACAGCCACAGCCCAGCTCCGAAATTCGAAACGTCCAGCCACTGCTCCCACACCAAAGGGGTTAGCACTGAAAGCTCTTGCTGGCCATCACCTGCCCTAGGCAGCCCTTCCACAGCCCCACAAGCACTGGCGCTCTGAGCTTCCTAGCCACAGCACAGTGGGGACGTTCCTTCTCGGCACAGCCAGAGCTCAGCTCCGAAATTCAAAACGTCCAGCCACTGCTCCCACACCAAAGGGGCTAGCACTGAAAGCTCTTGCTGGCCAGCACCTGCCCTAGGCAGCCCTTCCACAGCCCCACAAGCACTGGCGCTCTGAGCTTCCTAGCCACAGCACAGTGGGGACGTTCCTTCTCGGCACAGCCACAGCCCAGCTCCGAAATTCAAAACGTCCAGCCACTGCTCCCACACCAAAGGGGCTAGCACTGAAAGCTCTTGCTGGCCATCACCTGCCCTAGGCAGCCCTTCCACAGCCCCACAAGCACTGGCGCTCTGAGCTTCCTAGCCACAGCACAGTGGGGACGTTCCTTCTCGGCACAGCCAGAGCCCAGCTCCGAAATTCGAAACGTCCAGCCACTGCTCCCACACCAAAGGGGCTAGCACTGAAAGCTCTTGCTGGCCATCACCTTCCCTAGGCAGCCCTTCCACAGCCCCACAAGCACTGGCGCTCTGAGCTTCCTAGCCACAGCACAGTGGGGACGTTCCTTCTCAGCACAGCCACAGCCCAGCTCCGAAATTCAAAACGTCCAGCCACTCCTCCCACACCAAAGGGGCTAGCACTGAAAGCTCTTGCTGGCCATCACCTGCCCTAGGCAGCCCTTCCACAGCCCCACAAGCACTGGCGCTCTGAGCTTCCTAGTCACAGCACAGTGGGGACGTTCCTTCTCAGCACAGCCACAGCCCAGCTCCGAAATTCAAAACGTCCAGCCACTGCTCCCACACCAAAGGGGCTAGCACTGAAAGCTCTTGCTGGCTATCACCTTACCTAGGCAGCCCTTCCACAGCCCCACAAGCACTGGCGCTCTGAGCTTCCTAGCCACAGCACAGTGGGGACGTTCCTTATCGGCATAGCCAGAGCCCAGCTCCGAAATTCAAAACGTCCAGCCACTGCTCCCACACCAAAGGGGCTAGCACTGAAAGCTCTTGCTGGCCATCACCTTCCCTAGGCAGCCCTTCCACAGCCCCACAAGCACTGGCGCTCTGAGCTTCCTAGCCACAGCACAGTGGGGACGTTCCTTCTCGGCACAGCCAGAGCCCAGCTCCGAAATTCGAAACGTCCAGCCACTGCTCCCACACCAAAGGGGCTAGCACTGAAAGCTCTTGCTGGCCATCACCTTCCCTAGGCAGCCCTTCCACAGCCCCACAAGCACTGGCGCTCTGAGCTTCCTAGCCACAGCACAGTGGGGACGTTCCTTCTCGGCACAGCCACAGCCCAGCTCCGAAATTCAAAACGTCCAGCCACTGCTCCCACACCAAAGGGGCTAGCACTGAAAGCTCTTGCTGGCCATTACCTTCCCTAGGCAGCCCTTCCACAGCCCCACAAGCACTGGCGCTCTGAGCTTCCTAGCCACAGCACAGTGGGGACGTTCCTTCTCGGCACAGCCAGAGCCCAGCTCCGAAATTCGAAACGTCCAGCCACTGCTCCCACACCAAAGGGGCTAGCACTGAAAGCTCTTGCTGGCCAGCACCTGCCCTAGGCAGCCCTTCCACAGCCCCACAAGCACTGGCGCTCTGAGCTTCCTAGCCACAGCACAGTGGGGACGTTCCTTCTCGGCACAGCCACAGCCCAGCTCCGAAATTCAAAACGTCCAGCCACTGCTCCCACACCAAAGGGGCTAGCACTGAAAGCTCTTGCTGGCCATCACCTGCCCTAGGCAGCCCTTCCACAGCCCCACAAGCACTGGCGCTCTGAGCTTCCTAGCCACAGCACAGTGGGGACGTTCCTTCTCGGCACAGCCAGAGTCCAGCTCCGAAATTCGAAACGTCCAGCCACTGCTCCCACACCAAAGGGGCTAGCACTGAAAGCTCTTGCTGGCCATCACCTTCCCTAGGCAGCCCTTCCACAGCCCCACAAGCACTGGCGCTCTGAGCTTCCTAGCCACAGCACAGTGGGGACGTTCCTTCTCAGCACAGCCACAGCCCAGCTCCGAAATTCAAAACGTCCAGCCACTGCTCCCACACCAAAGGGGCTAGCACTGAAAGCTCTTGCTGGCCATCACCTGCCCTAGGCAGCCCTTCCACAGCCCCACAAGCACTGGCGCTCTGAGCTTCCTAGCCACAGCACAGTGGGGACGTTCCTTCTCGGCACAGCCACAGCCCAGCTCCGAAATTCGAAACGTCCAGCCACTGCTCCCACACCAAAGGGGCTAGCACTGAAAGCTCTTGCTGGCCATCACCTTCCCTAGGCAGCCCTTCCACAGCCCCACAAGCACTGGCGCTCTGAGCTTCCTAGCCACAGCACAGTGGGGACGTTCCTTCTCGGCACAGCCACAGCCCAGCTCCCAAATTCAAAACGTCCAGCCACTGCTCCCACACCAAAGGGGATAGCACTGAAAGCTCTTGCTGGCCAGCACCTGCCCTAGGCAGCCCTTCCACAGCCCCACAAGCACTGGCGCTCTGAGCTTCCTAGCCACAGCACAGTGGCGACGTTCCTTCTCGGCACAGCCACAGCCCAGCTCCGAAATTCAAAACGTCCAGCCAGTCCTCCCACACCAAAGGGGCTAGCACTGAAAGCTCTTGCTGGCCATCACCTTCCCTAGGCAGCCCTTCCACAGCCCCACAAGCACTGGCGCTCTGAGCTTCCTAGCCACAGCACAGTGGGGACATTCCTTCTCGGCACAGCCACAGCCCAGCTCCGAAATTCAAAACGTCCAGCCACTGCTCCCACACCAAAGGGGCTAGCACTGAAAGCTCTTGCTGGCCATCACCTTCCCTAGGCAGCCCTTCCACAGCCCCACAAGCACTGGCGCTCTGAGCTTCCTAGCCACAGCACAGTGGGGACGTTCCTTCTCAGCACAGCCAGAGTCCAGCTCCGAAATTCAAAACGTCCAGCCACTGCTCCCACACCAAAGGGGCTAGCACTGAAAGCTCTTGCTGGCCATCACCTGCCCTAGGCAGCCCTTCCACAGCCCCACAAGCACTGGCGCTCTGAGCTTCCTAGCCACAGCACAGTGGGGACGTTCCTTCTCAGCACAGCCACAGCCCAGCTCCGAAATTCAAAACGTCCAGCCACTGCTCCCACACCAAAGGGGCTAGCACTGAAAGCTCTTGCTGGCCATCACCTGCCCTAGGCAGCCCTTCCACAGCCCCACAAGCACTGGCGCTCTGAGCTTCCTAGCCACAGCACAGTGGGGACGTTCCTTCTCAGCACAGCCACAGCCCAGCTCCGAAATTCGAAACGTCCAGCCACTGCTCCCACACCAAAGGGGCTAGCACTGAAAGCTCTTGCTGGCCAGCACCTTCCCTAGGCAGCCCTTCCACAGCCCCACAAGCACTGGCGCTCTGAGCTTCCTAGCCACAGCACAGTGGGGACGTTCCTTCTCGGCACAGCCACAGCCCAGCTCCCAAATTCAAAACGTCCAGCCACTCCTCCCACACCAAAGGGGCTAGCACTGAAAGCTCTTGCTGGCCATCACCTTCCCTAGGCAGCCCTTCCACAGCCCCACAAGCACTGGCGCTCTGAGCTTCCTAGCCACAGCACAGTGGGGACGTTCCTTCTCGGCACAGCCACAGCCCAGCTCCGAAATTCAAAACGTCCAGCCACTGCTCCCACACCAAAGGGGCTAGCACTGAAAGCTCTTGCTGGCCATCACCTGCCCTAGGCAGCCCTTCCACAGCCCCACAAGCACTGGCGCTCTGAGCTTCCTAGCCACAGCACAGTGGGGACGTTCCTTCTCAGCACAGCCACAGCCCAGCTCCGAAATTCAAAACGTCCAGCCACTCCTCCCACACCAAAGGGGCTAGCACTGAAAGCTCTTGCTGGCCATCACCTGCCCTAGGCAGCCCTTCCACAGCCCCACAAGCACTGGCGCTCTGAGCTTCCTAGCCACAGCACAGTGGGGACGTTCCTTCTCGGCACAGCCAGAGTCCAGCTCCGAAATTCAAAACGTCCAGCCACTGCTCCCACACCAAAGGGGCTAGCACTGAAAGCTCTTGCTGGCCATCACCTGCCCTAGGCAGCCCTTCCACAGCCCCACAAGCACTGGCGCTCTGAGCTTCCTAGCCACAGCACAGTGGGGACGTTCCTTCTCGGCACAGCCACAGCCCAGCTCCGAAATTCAAAACGTCCAGCCACTGCTCCCACACCAAAGGGGCTAGCACTGAAAGCTCTTGCTGGCCAGCACCTGCCCTAGGCAGCCCTTCCACAGCCCCACAAGCACTGGCGCTCTGAGCTTCCTAGCCACAGCACAGTGGGGACGTTCCTTCTCAGCACAGCCACAGCCCAGCTCCAAAATTCAAAACGTCCAGCCACTGCTCCCACACCAAAGGGGCTAGCACTGAAAGCTCTTGCTGGCCAGCACCTGCCCTAGGCAGCCCTTCCACAGCCCCACAAGCTTTGGGGCTCTGAGCTTCCTAGCCACAGCACAGTGGGGACGTTCCTTCTCGGCACAGCCACAGCCCAGCTCCGAAATTCGAAACGTCCAGCCACTGCTCCCACACCAAAGGGGTTAGCACTGAAAGCTCTTGCTGGCCATCACCTTCCCTAGGCAGCCCTTCCACAGCCCCACAAGCACTGGCGCTCTGAGCTTCCTAGCCACAGCACAGTGGGGACGTTCCTTCTCAGCACAGCCAGAGCCCAGCTCCGAAATTCAAAACGTCCAGCCACTGCTCCCACACCAAAGGGGCTAGCACTGAAAGCTCTTGCTGGCCATCACCTGCCCTAGGCAGCCCTTCCACAGCCCCACAAGCACTGGCGCTCTGAGCTTCCTAGCCACAGCACAGTGGGGACGTTCCTTCTCGGCACAGCCAGAGCTCAGCTCCCAAATTCAAAACGTCCAGCCACTGCTCCCACACCAAAGGGGCTAGCACTGAAAGCTCTTGCTGGCCAGCACCTGCCCTAGGCAGCCCTTCCACAGCCCCACAAGCACTGGCGCTCTGAGCTTCCTAGCCACAGCACAGTGGGGACGTTCCTTCTCAGCACAGCCAGAGCCCAGCTCCGAAATTCGAAACGTCCAGCCACTGCTCCCACACCAAAGGGGCTAGCACTGAAAGCTCTTGCTGGCCATCACCTGCCCTAGGCAGCCCTTCCACAGCCCCACAAGCACTGGCGCTCTGAGCTTCCTAGCCACAGCACAGTGGGGACGTTCCTTCTCGGCACAGCCACAGCCCAGCTCCGAAATTCAAAACGTCCAGCCACTGCTCCCACACCAAAGGGGCTAGCACTGAAAGCTCTTGCTGGCCATCACCTGCCCTAGGCAGCCCTTCCACAGCCCCACAAGCACTGGCGCTCTGAGCTTCCTAGCCACAGCACAGTGGGGACGTTCCTTCTCAGCACAGCCACAGCCCAGCTCCGAAATTCAAAACGTCCAGCCACTGCTCCCACACCAAAGGGGCTAGCACTGAAAGCTCTTGCTGGCCAGCACCTGCCCTAGGCAGCCCTTCCACAGCCCCACAAGCACTGGCGCTCTGAGCTTCCTAGCCACAGCACAGTGGGGACGTTCCTTCTCAGCACAGCCACAGCCCAGCTCCGAAATTCAAAACGTCCAGCCACTGCTCCCACACCAAAGGGGCTAGCACTGAAAGCTCTTGCTGGCCATCACCTGCCCTAGGCAGCCCTTCCACAGCCCCACAAGCACTGGCGCTCTGAGCTTCCTAGCCACAGCACAGTGGGGACGTTCCTTCTCGGCACAGCCACAGCCCAGCTCCGAAATTCGAAACGTCCAGCCACTGCTCCCACACCAAAGGGGCTAGCACTGAAAGCTCTTGCTGGCCAGCACCTGCCCTAGGCAGCCCTTCCACAGCCCCACAAGCACTGGCGCTCTGAGCTTCCTAGTCACAGCACAGTGGGGACGTTCCTTCTCGGCACAGCCAGAGCTCAGCTCCGAAATTCAAAACGTCCAGCCACTGCTCCCACACCAAAGGGGCTAGCACTGAAAGCTCTTGCTGGCCATCACCTGCCCTAGGCAGCCCTTCCACAGCCCCACAAGCACTGGCGCTCTGAGCTTCCTAGCCACAGCACAGTGGGGACGTTCCTTCTCGGCACAGCCAGAGCTCAGCTCCGAAATTCAAAACGTCCAGCCACTGCTCCCACACCAAAGGGGCTAGCACTGAAAGCTCTTGCTGGCCAGCACCTGCCCTAGGCAGCCCTTCCACAGCCCCACAAGCACTGGCGCTCTGAGCTTCCTAGCCACAGCACAGTGGGGACGTTCCTTCTCGGCATAGCCAGAGCCCAGCTCCGAAATTCGAAACGTCCAGCCACTGCTCCCACACCAAAGGGGCTAGCACTGAAAGCTCTTGCTGGCCATCACCTGCCCTAGGCAGCCCTTCCACAGCCCCACAAGCACTGGCGCTCTGAGCTTCCTAGCCACAGCACAGTGGGGACGTTCCTTCTCGGCACAGCCACAGCCCAGCTCAGAAATTCAAAACGTCCAGCCACTGCTCCCACACCAAAGGGGCTAGCACTGAAAGCTCTTGCTGGCCATCACCTGCCCTAGGCAGCCCTTCCACAGCCCCACAAGCACTGGCGCTCTGAGCTTCCTAGCCACAGCACAGTGGGGACGTTCCTTCTCAGCACAGCCACAGCCCAGCTCCGAAATTCAAAACGTCCAGCCACTGCTCCCACACCAAAGGGGCTAGCACTGAAAGCTCTTGCTGGCCATCACCTGCCCTAGGCAGCCCTTCCACAGCCCCACAAGCACTGGCGCTCTGAGCTTCCTAGCCACAGCACAGTGGGGACGTTCCTTATCGGCATAGCCACAGCCCAGCTCCGAAATTCGAAACGTCCAGCCACTGCTCCCACACCAAAGGGGCTAGCACTGAAAGCTCTTGCTGGCCATCACCTTCCCTAGGCAGCACTTCCACAGCCCCACAAGCACTGGCGCTCTGAGCTTCCTAGCCACAGCACAGTGGGGACGTTCCTTCTCGGCACAGCCACAGCCCAGCTCCGAAATTCAAAACGTCCAGCCACTGCTCCCACACCAAAGGGGCTAGCACTGAAAGCTCTTGCTGGCCATCACCTTCCCTAGGCAGCCCTTCCACAGCCCCACAAGCACTGGCGCTCTGAGCTTCCTAGCCACAGCACAGTGGGGACGTTCCTTCTCAGCACAGCCAGAGTCCAGCTCCGAAATTCAAAACGTCCAGCCACTGCTCCCACACCAAAGGGGCTAGCACTGAAAGCTCTTGCTGGCCATCACCTGCCCTAGGCAGCCCTTCCACAGCCCCACAAGCACTGGCGCTCTGAGCTTCCTAGCCACAGCACAGTGGGGACGTTCCTTCTCGGCACAGCCACAGCCCAGCTCCGAAATTCAAAACGTCCAGCCACTGCTCCCACACCAAAGGGGCTAGCACTGAAAGCTCTTGCTGGCCAGCACCTGCCCTAGGCAGCCCTTCCACAGCCCCACAAGCACTGGCGCTCTGAGCTTCCTAGCCACAGCACAGTGGGGACGTTCCTTCTCGGCACAGCCACAGCCCAGCTCCGAAATTCAAAACGTCCAGCCACTCCTCCCACACCAAAGGGGCTAGCACTGAAAGCTCTTGCTGGCCATCACCTGCCCTAGGCAGCCCTTCCACAGCCCCACAAGCACTGGCGCTCTGAGCTTCCTAGTCACAGCACAGTGGGGACGTTCCTTCTCAGCACAGCCACAGCCCAGCTCCGAAATTCGAAACGTCCAGCCACTGCTCCCACACCAAAGGGGCTAGCACTGAAAGCTCTTGCTGGCCATCACCTGCCCTAGGCAGCCCTTCCACAGCCCCACAAGCACTGGCGCTCTGAGCTTCCTAGCCACAGCACAGTGGGGACGTTCCTTCTCGGCACAGCCAGAGCCCAGCTCCGAAATTCGAAACGTCCAGCCACTGCTCCCACACCAAAGGGGCTAGCACTGAAAGCTCTTGCTGGCCAGCACCTTCCCTAGGCAGCCCTTCCACAGCCGCACAAGCACTGGCGCTCTGAGCTTCCTAGCCACAGCACAGTGGGGACGTTCCTTCTCAGCACAGCCACAGCCCAGCTCCGAAATTCGAAACGTCCAGCCACTGCTCCCACACCAAAGGGGCTAGCACTGAAAGCTCTTGCTGGCCATCACCTGCCCTAGGCAGCCCTTCCACAGCCCCACAAGCACTGGCGCTCTGAGCTTCCTAGCCACAGCACAGTGGGGACGTTCCTTCTCGGCACAGCCACAGCCCAGCTCCGAAATTCAAAACTTCCAGCCACTGCTCCCACACCAAAGGGGCTAGCACTGAAAGCTCTTGCTGGCCAGCACCTGCCCTAGGCAGCCTTTCCACAGCCCCACAAGCACTGGCGCTCTGAGCTTCCTAGCCACAGCACAGTGGGGACGTTCCTTCTCGGCACAGCCACAGCCCAGCTCCGAAATTCGAAACGTCCAGCCACTGCTCCCACACCAAAGGGGCTAGCACTGAAAGCTCTTGCTGGCCATCACCTGCCCTAGGCAGCCCTTCCACAGCCCCACAAGCACTGGCGCTCTCAGCTTCCTAGCCACAGCACAGTGGGGACGTTCCTTCTCGGCACAGCCACAGCCCAGCTCCGAAATTCAAAACGTCCAGCCACTGCTCCCACACCAAAGGGGCTAGCACTGAAAGCTCTTGCTGGCCATCACCTGCCCTAGGCAGCCCTTCCACAGCCCCACAAGCACTGGCGCTCTGAGCTTCCTAGCCACAGCACAGTGGGGACGTTCCTTCTCAGCACAGCCACAGCCCAGCTCCGAAATTCAAAACGTCCAGCCACTGCTCCCACACCAAAGGGGCTAGCACTGAAAGCTCTTGCTGGCCAGCACCTGCCCTAGGCAGCCCTTCCACAGCCCCACAAGCACTGGCGCTCTGAGCTTCCTAGCCACAGCACAGTGGGGACGTTCCTTCTCAGCACAGCCACAGCCCAGCTCCGAAATTCAAAACGTCCAGCCACTGCTCCCACACCAAAGGGGCTAGCACTGAAAGCTCTTGCTGGCCATCACCTGCCCTAGGCAGCCCTTCCACAGCCCCACAAGCACTGGCGCTCTGAGCTTCCTAGCCACAGCACAGTGGGGACGTTCCTTCTCAGCACAGCCACAGCCCAGCTCCGAAATTCAAAACGTCCAGCCACTGCTCCCACACCAAAGGGGCTAGCACTGAAAGCTCTTGCTGGCCATCACCTGCCCTAGGCAGCCCTTCCACAGCCCCACAAGCACTGGCGCTCTGAGCTTCCTAGCCACAGCACAGTGGGGACGTTCCTTATCGGCATAGCCACAGCCCAGCTCCGAAATTCGAAACGTCCAGCCACTGCTCCCACACCAAAGGGGCTAGCACTGAAAGCTCTTGCTGGCCATCACCTTCCCTAGGCAGCACTTCCACAGCCCCACAAGCACTGGCGCTCTGAGCTTCCTAGCCACAGCACAGTGGGGACGTTCCTTCTCGGCACAGCCACAGCCCAGCTCAGAAATTCAAAACGTCCAGCCACTGCTCCCACACCAAAGGGGCTAGCACTGAAAGCTCTTGCTGGCCATCACCTTCCCTAGGCAGCCCTTCCACAGCCCCACAAGCACTGGCGCTCTGAGCTTCCTAGCCACAGCACAGTGGGGACGTTCCTTCTCAGCACAGCCAGAGTCCAGCTCCGAAATTCAAAACGTCCAGCCACTGCTCCCACACCAAAGGGGCTAGCACTGAAAGCTCTTGCTGGCCATCACCTGCCCTAGGCAGCCCTTCCACAGCCCCACAAGCACTGGCGCTCTGAGCTTCCTAGCCACAGCACAGTGGGGACGTTCCTTCTCGGCACAGCCACAGCCCAGCTCCGAAATTCAAAACGTCCAGCCACTGCTCCCACACCAAAGGGGCTAGCACTGAAAGCTCTTGCTGGCCAGCACCTGCCCTAGGCAGCCCTTCCACAGCCCCACAAGCACTGGCGCTCTGAGCTTCCTAGCCACAGCACAGTGGGGACGTTCCTTCTCGGCACAGCCACAGCCCAGCTCCGAAATTCAAAACGTCCAGCCACTCCTCCCACACCAAAGGGGCTAGCACTGAAAGCTCTTGCTGGCCATCACCTGCCCTAGGCAGCCCTTCCACAGCCCCACAAGCACTGGCGCTCTGAGCTTCCTAGTCACAGCACAGTGGGGACGTTCCTTCTCAGCACAGCCACAGCCCAGCTCCGAAATTCGAAACGTCCAGCCACTGCTCCCACACCAAAGGGGCTAGCACTGAAAGCTCTTGCTGGCCATCACCTGCCCTAGGCAGCCCTTCCACAGCCCCACAAGCACTGGCGCTCTGAGCTTCCTAGCCACAGCACAGTGGGGACGTTCCTTCTCGGCACAGCCAGAGCCCAGCTCCGAAATTCGAAACGTCCAGCCACTGCTCCCACACCAAAGGGGCTAGCACTGAAAGCTCTTGCTGGCCAGCACCTTCCCTAGGCAGCCCTTCCACAGCCGCACAAGCACTGGCGCTCTGAGCTTCCTAGCCACAGCACAGTGGGGACGTTCCTTCTCGGCACAGCCAGAGACCAGCTCCCAAATCCCAAACGGCCAGCCACTGCTCCCACACCAAAGGGGCTAGCACTGAAAGCTCTTGCTGGCCATCACCTGCCCTAGGCAGCCCTTCCACAGCCCCACAAGCACTGGCGCTCTGAGCTTCCTAGCCACAGCACAGTGGGGACGTTCCTTCTCGGCACAGCCACAGCCCAGCTCCGAAATTCAAAACTTCCAGCCACTGCTCCCACACCAAAGGGGCTAGCACTGAAAGCTCTTGCTGGCCAGCACCTGCCCTAGGCAGCCTTTCCACAGCCCCACAAGCACTGGCGCTCTGAGCTTCCTAGCCACAGCACAGTGGGGACGTTCCTTCTCGGCACAGCCACAGCCCAGCTCCGAAATTCGAAACGTCCAGCCACTGCTCCCACACCAAAGGGGCTAGCACTGAAAGCTCTTGCTGGCCAGCACCTGCCCTAGGCAGCCCTTCCACAGCCCCACAAGCACTGGCGCTCTGAGCTTCCTAGCCACAGCACAGTGGGGACGTTCCTTCTCGGCACAGCCACAGCCCAGCTCCGAAATTCAAAACGTCCAGCCACTGCTCCCACACCAAAGGGGCTAGCACTGAAAGCTCTTGCTGGCCATCACCTTCCCTAGGCAGCCCTTCCACAGCCCCACAAGCACTGGCGCTCTGAGCTTCCTAGCCACAGCACAGTGGGGACGTTCCTTCTCAGCACAGCCACAGCCCAGCTCCGAAATTCAAAACGTCCAGCCACTGCTCCCACACCAAAGGGGCTAGCACTGAAAGCTCTTGCTGGCCATCACCTGCCCTAGGCAGCCCTTCCACAGCCCCACAAGCACTGGCGCTCTGAGCTTCCTAGCCACAGCACAGTGGGGACGTTCCTTCTCAGCACAGCCGCAGCCCAGCTCCGAAATTCGAAACGTCCAGCCACTGCTCCCACACCAAAGGGGCTAGCACTGAAAGCTCTTGCTGGCCATCACCTGCCCTAGGCAGCCCTTCCACAGCCCCACAAGCACTGGCGCTCTGAGCTTCCTAGCCACAGCACAGTGGGGACGTTCCTTCTTGGCACAGCCACAGCCCAGCTCCGAAATTCAAAACGTCCAGCCACTGCTCCCACACCAAAGGGGCTAGCACTGAAAGCTCTTGCTGGCCATCACCTTCCCTAGGCAGCCCTTCCACAGCCCCACAAGCACTGGCGCTCTGAGCTTCCTAGCCACAGCACAGTGGGGACGTTCCTTATCGGCATAGCCAGAGCCCAGCTCCGAAATTCGAAATGTCCAGCCACTGCTCCCACACCAAAGGGGCTAGCACTGAAAGCTCTTGCTGGCCATCACCTTCCCTAGGCAGCCCTTCCACAGCCCCACAAGCACTGGCGCTCTGAGCTTCCTAGCCACAGCACAGTGGGGACGTTCCTTCTCGGCACAGCCAGAGCCCAGCTCCGAAATTCGAAACGTCCAGCCACTCCTCCCACACCAAAGGGGCTAGCACTGAAAGCTCTTGCTGGCCATCACCTGCCCTAGGCAGCCCTTCCACAGCCCCACAAGCACTGGCGCTCTGAGCTTCCTAGCCACAGCACAGTGGGGACGTTCCTTCTCAGCACAGCCACAGCCCAGCTCCGAAATTCAAAACGTCCAGCCACTGCTCCCACACCAAAGGGGCTAGCACTGAAAGCTCTTGCTGGCCATCACCTTCCCTAGGCAGCCCTTCCACAGCCCCACAAGCACTGGCGCTCTGAGCTTCCTAGCCACAGCACAGTGGGGACGTTCCTTCTCGGCACAGCCAGAGCCCAGCTCCGAAATTCAAAACGTCCAGCCACTCCTCCCACACCAAAGGGGCTAGCACTGAAAGCTCTTGCTGGCCAGCACCTGCCCTAGGCAGCCCTTCCACAGCCCCACAAGCACTGGCGCTCTGAGCTTCCTAGCCACAGCACAGTGGGGACGTTCCTTCTCAGCACAGCCACAGCCCAGCTCCGAAATTCAAAACGTCCAGCCACTCCTCCCACACCAAAGGGGCTAGCACTGAAAGCTCTTGCTGGCCATCACCTGCCCTAGGCAGCCCTTCCACAGCCCCACAAGCACTGGCGCTCTGAGCTTCCTAGCCACAGCACAGTGGGGACGTTCCTTCTCGGCACAGCCACAGCCCAGCTCCGAAATTCGAAACGTCCAGCCACTGCTCCCACACCAAAGGGGCTAGCACTGAAAGCTCTTGCTGGCCATCACCTGCCCTAGGCAGCCCTTCCACAGCTCCACAAGCACTGGCGCTCTGAGCTTCCTAGCCACAGCACAGTGGGGACGTTCCTTCTCGGCACAGCCACAGCCCAGCTCCGAAATTCGAAACGTCCAGCCACTCCTCCCACACCAAAGGGGCTAGCACTGAAAGCTCTTGCTGGCCAGCACCTGCCCTAGGCAGCCCTTCCACAGCCCCACAAGCACTGGCGCTCTGAGCTTCCTAGCCACAGCACAGTGGGGACGTTCCTTCTCGGCACAGCCAGAGCTCAGCTCCGAAATTCAAAACGTCCAGCCACTGCTCCCACACCAAAGGGGCTAGCACTGAAAGCTCTTGCTGGCCATCACCTGCCCTAGGCAGCCCTTCCACAGCCCCACAAGCACTGGCGCTCTGAGCTTCCTAGCCACAGCACAGTGGGGACGTTCCTTCTCGGCACAGCCACAGCCCAGCTCCGAAATTCAAAACGTCCAGCCACTGCTCCCACACCAAAGGGGCTAGCACTGAAAGCTCTTGCTGGCCATCACCTGCCCTAGGCAGCCCTTCCACAGCCCCACAAGCACTGGCGCTCTGAGCTTCCTAGCCACAGCACAGTGGGGACGTTCCTTCTCAGCACAGCCAGAGCCCAGCTCCGAAATTCGAAACGTCCAGCCACTGCTCCCACACCAAAGGGGCTAGCACTGAAAGCTCTTGCTGGCCATCACCTTCCCTAGGCAGCCCTTCCACAGCCCCACAAGCACTGGCGCTCTGAGCTTCCTAGCCACAGCACAGTGGGGACGTTCCTTCTCGGCACAGCCACAGCCCAGCTCAGAAATTCAAAACGTCCAGCCACTGCTCCCACACCAAAGGGGCTAGCACTGAAAGCTCTTGCTGGCCATCACCTTCCCTAGGCAGCCCTTCCACAGCCCCACAAGCACTGGCGCTCTGAGCTTCCTAGCCACAGCACAGTGGGGACGTTCCTTCTCGGCACAGCCACAGCCCAGCTCAGAAATTCGAAACGTCCAGCCACTGCTCCCACACCAAAGGGGCTAGCACTGAAAGCTCTTGCTGGCTATCACCTGCCCTAGGCAGCCCTTCCACAGCCCCACAAGCACTGGCGCTCTGAGCTTCCTAGCCACAGCACAGTGGGGACGTTCCTTATCGGCATAGCCAGAGCCCAGCTCCGAAATTCGAAACGTCCAGCCACTGCTCCCACACCAAAGGGGCTAGCACTGAAAGCTCTTGCTGGCCATCACCTTCCCTAGGCAGCCCTTCCACAGCCCCACAAGCACTGGCGCTCTGAGCTTCCTAGCCACAGCACAGTGGGGACGTTCCTTCTCAGCACAGCCACAGCCCAGCTCCGAAATTCAAAACGTCCAGCCACTGCTCCCACACCAAAGGGGCTAGCACTGAAAGCTCTTGCTGGCCATCACCTGCCCTAGGCAGCCCTTCCACAGCCCCACAAGCACTGGCGCTCTGAGCTTCCTAGCCACAGCACAGTGGGGACGTTCCTTCTCAGCACAGCCGCAGCCCAGCTCCGAAATTCGAAAGGTCCAGCCACTGCTCCCACACCAAAGGGGCTAGCACTGAAAGCTCTTGCTGGCCATCACCTGCCCTAGGCAGCCCTTCCACAGCCCCACAAGCACTGGCGCTCTGAGCTTCCTAGCCACAGCACAGTGGGGACGTTCCTTCTTGGCACAGCCACAGCCCAGCTCCGAAATTCAAAACGTCCAGCCACTGCTCCCACACCAAAGGGGCTAGCACTGAAAGCTCTTGCTGGCTATCACCTTCCCTAGGCAGCCCTTCCACAGCCCCACAAGCACTGGCGCTCTGAGCTTCCTAGCCACAGCACAGTGGGGACGTTCCTTATCGGCATAGCCAGAGCCCAGCTCCGAAATTCGAAATGTCCAGCCACTGCTCCCACACCAAAGGGGCTAGCACTGAAAGCTCTTGCTGGCCATCACCTTCCCTAGGCAGCCCTTCCACAGCCCCACAAGCACTGGCGCTCTGAGCTTCCTAGCCACAGCACAGTGGGGACGTTCCTTCTCGGCACAGCCAGAGCCCAGCTCCGAAATTCGAAACGTCCAGCCACTCCTCCCACACCAAAGGGGCTAGCACTGAAAGCTCTTGCTGGCCATCACCTGCCCTAGGCAGCCCTTCCACAGCCCCACAAGCACTGGCGCTCTGAGCTTCCTAGCCACAGCACAGTGGGGACGTTCCTTCTCAGCACAGCCACAGCCCAGCTCCGAAATTCAAAACGTCCAGCCACTGCTCCCACACCAAAGGGGCTAGCACTGAAAGCTCTTGCTGGCCATCACCTTCCCTAGGCAGCCCTTCCACAGCCCCACAAGCACTGGCGCTCTGAGCTTCCTAGCCACAGCACAGTGGGGACGTTCCTTCTCGGCACAGCCAGAGCCCAGCTCCGAAATTCAAAACGTCCAGCCACTCCTCCCACACCAAAGGGGCTAGCACTGAAAGCTCTTGCTGGCCAGCACCTGCCCTAGGCAGCCCTTCCACAGCCCCACAAGCACTGGCGCTCTGAGCTTCCTAGCCACAGCACAGTGGGGACGTTCCTTCTCAGCACAGCCACAGCCCAGCTCCGAAATTCAAAACGTCCAGCCACTCCTCCCACACCAAAGGGGCTAGCACTGAAAGCTCTTGCTGGCCATCACCTGCCCTAGGCAGCCCTTCCACAGCCCCACAAGCACTGGCGCTCTGAGCTTCCTAGCCACAGCACAGTGGGGACGTTCCTTCTCGGCACAGCCACAGCCCAGCTCCGAAATTCGAAACGTCCAGCCACTGCTCCCACACCAAAGGGGCTAGCACTGAAAGCTCTTGCTGGCCATCACCTGCCCTAGGCAGCCCTTCCACAGCTCCACAAGCACTGGCGCTCTGAGCTTCCTAGCCACAGCACAGTGGGGACGTTCCTTCTCGGCACAGCCACAGCCCAGCTCCGAAATTCGAAACGTCCAGCCACTCCTCCCACACCAAAGGGGCTAGCACTGAAAGCTCTTGCTGGCCAGCACCTGCCCTAGGCAGCCCTTCCACAGCCCCACAAGCACTGGCGCTCTGAGCTTCCTAGCCACAGCACAGTGGGGACGTTCCTTCTCGGCACAGCCAGAGCTCAGCTCCGAAATTCAAAACGTCCAGCCACTGCTCCCACACCAAAGGGGCTAGCACTGAAAGCTCTTGCTGGCCATCACCTGCCCTAGGCAGCCCTTCCACAGCCCCACAAGCACTGGCGCTCTGAGCTTCCTAGCCACAGCACAGTGGGGACGTTCCTTCTCGGCACAGCCACAGCCCAGCTCCGAAATTCAAAACGTCCAGCCACTGCTCCCACACCAAAGGGGCTAGCACTGAAAGCTCTTGCTGGCCATCACCTGCCCTAGGCAGCCCTTCCACAGCCCCACAAGCACTGGCGCTCTGAGCTTCCTAGCCACAGCACAGTGGGGACGTTCCTTCTCAGCACAGCCAGAGCCCAGCTCCGAAATTCGAAACGTCCAGCCACTGCTCCCACACCAAAGGGGCTAGCACTGAAAGCTCTTGCTGGCCATCACCTTCCCTAGGCAGCCCTTCCACAGCCCCACAAGCACTGGCGCTCTGAGCTTCCTAGCCACAGCACAGTGGGGACGTTCCTTCTCGGCACAGCCACAGCCCAGCTCAGAAATTCAAAACGTCCAGCCACTGCTCCCACACCAAAGGGGCTAGCACTGAAAGCTCTTGCTGGCCATCACCTTCCCTAGGCAGCCCTTCCACAGCCCCACAAGCACTGGCGCTCTGAGCTTCCTAGCCACAGCACAGTGGGGACGTTCCTTCTCGGCACAGCCACAGCCCAGCTCAGAAATTCGAAACGTCCAGCCACTGCTCCCACACCAAAGGGGCTAGCACTGAAAGCTCTTGCTGGCTATCACCTGCCCTAGGCAGCCCTTCCACAGCCCCACAAGCACTGGCGCTCTGAGCTTCCTAGCCACAGCACAGTGGGGACGTTCCTTATCGGCATAGCCAGAGCCCAGCTCCGAAATTCGAAACGTCCAGCCACTGCTCCCACACCAAAGGGGCTAGCACTGAAAGCTCTTGCTGGCCATCACCTTCCCTAGGCAGCCCTTCCACAGCCCCACAAGCACTGGCGCTCTGAGCTTTCTAGCCACAGCACAGTGGGGACGTTCCTTCTCCGCACAGCCACAGCCCAGCTCCGAAATTCAAAACGTCCAGCCACTGCTCCCACACCAAAGGGGCTAGCACTGAAAGCTCTTGCTGGCCATCACCTGCCCTAGGCAGCCCTTCCACAGCCCCACAAGCACTGGCGCTCTGAGCTTCCTAGCCACAGCACAGTGGGGACGTTCCTTCTCAGCACAGCCACAGCCCAGCTCCGAAATTCAAAACGTCCAGCCACTGCTCCCACACCAAAGGGGCTAGCACTGAAAGCTCTTGCTGGCCATTACCTTCCCTAGGCAGCCCTTCCACAGCCCCACAAGCACTGGCGCTCTGAGCTTCCTAGCCACAGCACAGTGGGGACGTTCCTTCTCGGCACAGCCACAGCCCAGCTCCGAAATTCGAAACGTCCAGCCACTGCTCCCACACCAAAGGGGCTAGCACTGAAAGCTCTTGCTGGCCATCACCTGCCCTAGGCAGCCCTTCCACAGCCCCACAAGCACTGGCGCTCTGAGCTTCCTAGCCACAGCACAGTGGGGACGTTCCTTCTCGGCACAGCCAGAGTCCAGCTCCGAAATTCAAAACGTCCAGCCACTGCTCCCACACCAAAGGGGCTAGCACTGAAAGCTCTTGCTGGCCATCACCTGCCCTAGGCAGCCCTTCCACAGCCCCACAAGCACTGGCGCTCTGAGCTTCCTAGCCACAGCACAGTGGGGACGTTCCTTCTCAGCACAGCCACAGCCCAGCTCCGAAATTCAAAACGTCCAGCCACTCCGCCCACACCAAAGGGGCTAGCACTGAAAGCTCTTGCTGGCCATCACCTGCCCTAGGCAGCCCTTCCACAGCCCCACAAGCACTGGCGCTCTGAGCTTCCTAGCCACAGCACAGTGGGGACGTTCCTTCTCGGCACAGCCACAGCCCAGCTCCGAAATTCAAAACGTCCAGCCACTCCTCCCACACCAAAGGGGCTAGCACTGAAAGCTCTTGCTGGCCAGCACCTGCCCTAGGCAGCCCTTCCACAGCCCCACAAGCACTGGCGCTCTGAGCTTCCTAGTCACAGCACAGTGGGGACGTTCCTTCTCGGCACAGCCAGAGCCCAGCTCCGAAATTCAAAACGTCC
Source organism: Aptenodytes patagonicus (assembly GCF_965638725.1). Taxonomy (NCBI): domain Eukaryota; kingdom Metazoa; phylum Chordata; class Aves; order Sphenisciformes; family Spheniscidae; genus Aptenodytes; species Aptenodytes patagonicus. Next base: position 342,041 of record NW_027472028.1, on the reverse strand, counting down.
AGCCACTGCTCCCACACCAAAGGGGCTAGCACTGAAAGCTCTTGCTGGCCATCACCTGCCCTAGGCAGCCCTTCCACAGCCCCACAAGCACTGGCGCTCTGAGCTTCCTAGCCACAGCACAGTGGGGACGTTCCTTCTCGGCACAGCCACAGCCCAGCTCAGAAATTCAAAACGTCCAGCCACTGCTCCCACACCAAAGGGGCTAGCACTGAAAGCTCTTGCTGGCCATCACCTGCCCTAGGCAGCCCTTCCACAGCCCCACAAGCACTGGCGCTCTGAGCTTCCTAGCCACAGCACAGTGGGGACGTTCCTTCTCAGCACAGCCACAGCCCAGCTCAGAAATTCGAAACGTCCAGCCACTGCTCCCACACCAAAGGGGCTAGCACTGAAAGCTCTTGCTGGCCATCACCTTCCCTAGGCAGCCCTTCCACAGCCCCACAAGCACTGGCGCTCTCAGCTTCCTAGCCACAGCACAGTGGGGACGTTCCTTCTCGGCACAGCCACAGCCCAGCTCAGAAATTCAAAACGTCCAGCCACTGCTCCCACACCAAAGGGGCTAGCACTGAAAGCTCTTGCTGGCCAGCACCTTCCCTAGGCAGCCCTTCCACAGCCCCACAAGCACTGGCGCTCTGAGCTTCCTAGCCACAGCACAGTGGGGACGTTCCTTCTTGGCACAGCCACAGCCCAGCTCCCAAATTCAAAACGTCCAGCCACTGCTCCCACACCAAAGGGGCTAGCACTGAAAGCTCTTGCTGGCCAGCACCTGCCCTAGGCAGCCCTTCCACAGCCCCACAAGCACTGGCGCTCTGAGCTTCCTAGCCACAGCACAGTGGGGACGTTCCTTCTCAGCACAGCCACAGCCCAGCTCCGAAATTCAAAACGTCCAGCCACTGCTCCCACACCAAAGGGGCTAGCACTGAAAGCTCTTGCTGGCCATCACCTGCCCTAGGCAGCCCTTCCACAGCCCCACAAGCACTGGCGCTCTGAGCTTCCTAGCCACAGCACAGTGGGGACGTTCCTTCTCGGCACAGCCACAGCCCAGCTCCGAAATTCAAAACGTCCAGCCACTGCTCCCACACCAAAGGGGCTAGCACTGAAAGCTCTTGCTGGCCATCACCTGCCCTAGGCAGCCCTTCCACAGCCCCACAAGCACTGGCGCTCTGAGCTTCCTAGCCACAGCACAGTGGGGACGTTCCTTCTCGGCACAGCCAGAGCCCAGCTCCGAAATTCGAAACGTCCAGCCACTCCTCCCACACCAAAGGGGCTAGCACTGAAAGCTCTTGCTGGCCAGCACCTGCCCTAGGCAGCCCTTCCACAGCCCCACAAGCACTGGCGCTCTGAGCTTCCTAGTCACAGCACAGTGGGGACGTTCCTTCTCGGCACAGCCAGAGCTCAGCTCCGAAATTCAAAACGTCCAGCCACTGCTCCCACACCAAAGGGGCTAGCACTGAAAGCTCTTGCTGGCCATCACCTGCCCTAGGCAGCCCTTCCACAGCCCCACAAGCACTGGCGCTCTGAGCTTCCTAGCCACAGCACAGTGGGGACGTTCCTTCTCGGCACAGCCAGAGCTCAGCTCCGAAATTCAAAACGTCCAGCCACTGCTCCCACACCAAAGGGGCTAGCACTGAAAGCTCTTGCTGGCCAGCACCTGCCCTAGGCAGCCCTTCCACAGCCCCACAAGCACTGGCGGTCTGAGCTTCCTAGCCACAGCACAGTGGGGACGTTCCTTCTCAGCACAGCCAGAGCCCAGCTCCGAAATTCGAAACGTCCAGCCACTGCTCCCACACCAAAGGGGCTAGCACTGAAAGCTCTTGCTGGCCATCACCTTCCCTAGGCAGCCCTTCCACAGCCCCACAAGCACTGGCGCTCTGAGCTTCCTAGCCACAGCACAGTGGGGACGTTCCTTCTCGGCACAGCCACAGCCCAGCTCCGAAATTCAAAACGTCCAGCCACTGCTCCCACACCAAAGGGGCTAGCACTGAAAGCTCTTGCTGGCCATCACCTGCCCTAGGCAGCCCTTCCACAGCCCCACAAGCACTGGCGCTCTGAGCTTCCTAGCCACAGCACAGTGGGGACGTTCCTTCTCGGCACAGCCACAGCCCAGCTCCGAAATTCAAAACGTCCAGCCACTGCTCCCACACCAAAGGGGCTAGCACTGAAAGCTCTTGCTGGCTATCACCTGCCCTAGGCAGCCCTTCCACAGCCCCACAAGCACTGGCGCTCTGAGCTTCCTAGCCACAGCACAGTGGGGACGTTCCTTATCGGCATAGCCAGAGCCCAGCTCCGAAATTCGAAACGTCCAGCCACTGCTCCCACACCAAAGGGGCTAGCACTGAAAGCTCTTGCTGGCCATCACCTTCCCTAGGCAGCCCTTCCACAGCCCCACAAGCACTGGCGCTCTGAGCTTTCTAGCCACAGCACAGTGGGGACGTTCCTTCTCGGCACAGCCACAGCCCAGCTCCGAAATTCAAAACGTCCAGCCACTGCTCCCACACCAAAGGGGCTAGCACTGAAAGCTCTTGCTGGCCATCACCTGCCCTAGGCAGCCCTTCCACAGCCCCACAAGCACTGGCGCTCTGAGCTTCCTAGCCACAGCACAGTGGGGACGTTCCTTCTCAGCACAGCCACAGCCCAGCTCCGAAATTCAAAACGTCCAGCCACTCCTCCCACACCAAAGGGGCTAGCACTGAAAGCTCTTGCTGGCCATCACCTGCCCTAGGCAGCCCTTCCACAGCCCCACAAGCACTGGCGCTCTGAGCTTCCTAGCCACAGCACAGTGGGGACGTTCCTTCTCAGCACAGCCACAGCCCAGCTCCGAAATTCAAAACGTCCAGCCACTGCTCCCACACCAAAGGGGCTAGCACTGAAAGCTCTTGCTGGCCATTACCTTCCCTAGGCAGCCCTTCCACAGCCCCACAAGCACTGGCGCTCTGAGCTTCCTAGCCACAGCACAGTGGGGACGTTCCTTCTCAGCACAGCCACAGCCCAGCTCCGAAATTCAAAACGTCCAGCCACTCCGCCCACACCAAAGGGGCTAGCACTGAAAGCTCTTGCTGGCCATCACCTGCCCTAGGCAGCCCTTCCACAGCCCCACAAGCACTGGCGCTCTGAGCTTCCTAGCCACAGCACAGTGGGGACGTTCCTTCTCAGCACAGCCACAGCCCAGCTCCGAAATTCAAAACGTCCAGCCACTCCTCCCACACCAAAGGGGCTAGCACTGAAAGCTCTTGCTGGCCAGCACCTGCCCTAGGCAGCCCTTCCACAGCCCCACAAGCACTGGCGCTCTGAGCTTCCTAGTCACAGCACAGTGGGGACGTTCCTTCTCGGCACAGCCAGAGCTCAGCTCCGAAATTCAAAACGTCCAGCCACTGCTCCCACACCAAAGGGGCTAGCACTGAAAGCTCTTGCTGGCCATCACCTGCCCTAGGCAGCCCTTCCACAGCCCCACAAGCACTGGCGCTCTGAGCTTCCTAGCCACAGCACAGTGGGGACGTTCCTTCTCAGCACAGCCACAGCCCAGCTCAGAAATTCGAAACGTCCAGCCACTGCTCCCACACCAAAGGGGCTAGCACTGAAAGCTCTTGCTGGCCATCACCTTCCCTAGGCAGCCCTTCCACAGCCCCACAAGCACTGGCGCTCTCAGCTTCCTAGCCACAGCACAGTGGGGACGTTCCTTCTCGGCACAGCCACAGCCCAGCTCAGAAATTCAAAACGTCCAGCCACTGCTCCCACACCAAAGGGGCTAGCACTGAAAGCTCTTGCTGGCCAGCACCTTCCCTAGGCAGCCCTTCCACAGCCCCACAAGCACTGGCGCTCTGAGCTTCCTAGCCACAGCACAGTGGGGACGTTCCTTCTTGGCACAGCCACAGCCCAGCTCCCAAATTCAAAACGTCCAGCCACTGCTCCCACACCAAAGGGGCTAGCACTGAAAGCTCTTGCTGGCCATCACCTGCCCTAGGCAGCCCTTCCACAGCCCCACAAGCACTGGCGCTCTGAGCTTCCTAGCCACAGCACAGTGGGGACGTTCCTTCTCGGCACAGCCACAGCCCAGCTCCGAAATTCGAAACGTCCAGCCACTGCTCCCACACCAAAGGGGCTAGCACTGAAAGCTCTTGCTGGCTATCACCTGCCCTAGGCAGCCCTTCCACAGCCCCACAAGCACTGGCGCTCTGAGCTTCCTAGCCACAGCACAGTGGGGACGTTCCTTATCGGCATAGCCAGAGCCCAGCTCTGAAATTCGAAACGTCCAGCCACTGCTCCCACACCAAAGGGGCTAGCACTGAAAGCTCTTGCTGGCCATCACCTTCCCTAGGCAGCCCTTCCACAGCCCCACAAGCACTGGCGCTCTGAGCTTTCTAGCCACAGCACAGTGGGGACGTTCCTTCTCGGCACAGCCACAGCCCAGCTCCGAAATTCAAAACGTCCAGCCACTGCTCCCACACCAAAGGGGCTAGCACTGAAAGCTCTTGCTGGCCATCACCTGCCCTAGGCAGCCCTTCCACAGCCCCACAAGCACTGGCGCTCTGAGCTTCCTAGCCACAGCACAGTGGGGACGTTCCTTCTCAGCACAGCCACAGCCCAGCTCCGAAATTCGAAACGTCCAGCCACTGCTCCCACACCAAAGGGGCTAGCACTGAAAGCTCTTGCTGGCCATCACCTGCCCTAGGCAGCCCTTCCACAGCCCCACAAGCACTGGCGCTCTGAGCTTCCTAGCCACAGCACAGTGGGGACGTTCCTTCTCAGCACAGCCACAGCCCAGCTCCGAAATTCAAAACGTCCAGCCACTGCTCCCACACCAAAGGGGCTAGCACTGAAAGCTCTTGCTGGCCATTACCTTCCCTAGGCAGCCCTTCCACAGCCCCACAAGCACTGGCGCTCTGAGCTTCCTAGCCACAGCACAGTGGGGACGTTCCTTCTCGGCACAGCCACAGCCCAGCTCCGAAATTCGAAACGTCCAGCCACTGCTCCCACACCAAAGGGGCTAGCACTGAAAGCTCTTGCTGGCCATCACCTGCCCTAGGCAGCCCTTCCACAGCCCCACAAGCACTGGCGCTCTGAGCTTCCTAGCCACAGCACAGTGGGGACGTTCCTTCTCGGCACAGCCAGAGTCCAGCTCCGAAATTCAAAACGTCCAGCCACTGCTCCCACACCAAAGGGGCTAGCACTGAAAGCTCTTGCTGGCCATCACCTTCCCTAGGCAGCCCTTCCACAGCCCCACAAGCACTGGCGCTCTGAGCTTCCTAGCCACAGCACAGTGGGGACGTTCCTTCTCAGCACAGCCACAGCCCAGCTCCGAAATTCGAAACGTCCAGCCACTGCTCCCACACCAAAGGGGCTAGCACTGAAAGCTCTTGCTGGCCATCACCTGCCCTAGGCAGCCCTTCCACAGCCCCACAAGCACTGGCGCTCTGAGCTTCCTAGCCACAGCACAGTGGGGACGTTCCTTCTCAGCACAGCCACAGCCCAGCTCCGAAATTCAAAACGTCCAGCCACTCCTCCCACACCAAAGGGGCTAGCACTGAAAGCTCTTGCTGGCCAGCACATGCCCTAGGCAGCCCTTCCACAGCCCCACAAGCACTGGCGCTCTGAGCTTCCTAGTCACAGCACAGTGGGGACGTTCCTTCTCGGCACAGCCAGAGCTCAGCTCCGAAATTCAAAACGTCCAGCCACTGCTCCCACACCAAAGGGGCTAGCACTGAAAGCTCTTGCTGGCCATCACCTGCCCTAGGCAGCCCTTCCACAGCCCCACAAGCACTGGCGCTCTGAGCTTCCTAGCCACAGCACAGTGGGGACGTTCCTTCTCGGCACAGCCACAGCCCAGCTCAGAAATTCAAAACGTCCAGCCACTGCTCCCACACCAAAGGGGCTAGCACTGAAAGCTCTTGCTGGCCATCACCTGCCCTAGGCAGCCCTTCCACAGCCCCACAAGCACTGGCGCTCTGAGCTTCCTAGCCACAGCACAGTGGGGACGTTCCTTCTCAGCACAGCCACAGCCCAGCTCCGAAATTCAAAACGTCCAGCCACTGCTCCCACACCAAAGGGGCTAGCACTGAAAGCTCTTGCTGGCCATCACCTTCCCTAGGCAGCCCTTCCACAGCCCCACAAGCACTGGCGCTCTCAGCTTCCTAGCCACAGCACAGTGGGGACGTTCCTTCTCGGCACAGCCACAGCCCAGCTCAGAAATTCAAAACGTCCAGCCACTGCTCCCACACCAAAGGGGCTAGCACTGAAAGCTCTTGCTGGCCAGCACCTTCCCTAGGCAGCCCTTCCACAGCCCCACAAGCACTGGCGCTCTGAGCTTCCTAGCCACAGCACAGTGGGGACGTTCCTTCTTGGCACAGCCACAGCCCAGCTCCGAAATTCAAAACGTCCAGCCACTGCTCCCACACCAAAGGGGCTAGCACTGAAAGCTCTTGCTGGCCATCACCTGCCCTAGGCAGCCCTTCCACAGCCCCACAAGCACTGGCGCTCTGAGCTTCCTAGCCACAGCACAGTGGGGACGTTCCTTCTCAGCACAGCCACAGCCCAGCTCCGAAATTCAAAACGTCCAGCCACTGCTCCCACACCAAAGGGGCTAGCACTGAAAGCTCTTGCTGGCCATCACCTGCCCTAGGCAGCCCTTCCACAGCCCCACAAGCACTGGCGCTCTGAGCTTCCTAGCCACAGCACAGTGGGGACGTTCCTTCTCAGCACAGCCACAGCCCAGCTCCGAAATTCAAAACGTCCAGCCACTGCTCCCACACCAAAGGGGCTAGCACTGAAAGCTCTTGCTGGCCATCACCTGCCCTAGGCAGCCCTTCCACAGCCCCACAAGCACTGGCGCTCTGAGCTTCCTAGCCACAGCACAGTGGGGACGTTCCTTCTCGGCACAGCCACAGCCCAGCTCCGAAATTCGAAACGTCCAGCCACTGCTCCCACACCAAAGGGGCTAGCACTGAAAGCTCTTGCTGGCCATCACCTGCCCTAGGCAGCCCTTCCACAGCCCCACAAGCACTGGCGCTCTGAGCTTCCTAGCCACAGCACAGTGGGGACGTTCCTTCTCGGCACAGCCACAGCCCAGCTCCGAAATTCAAAACGTCCAGCCACTGCTCCCACACCAAAGGGGCTAGCACTGAAAGCTCTTGCTGGCCATCACCTTCCCTAGGCAGCCCTTCCACAGCCCCACAAGCACTGGCGCTCTGAGCTTCCTAGCCACAGCACAGTGGGGACGTTCCTTCTCAGCACAGCCACAGCCCAGCTCCGAAATTCAAAACGTCCAGCCACTGCTCCCACACCAAAGGGGCTAGCACTGAAAGCTCTTGCTGGCCATCACCTGCCCTAGGCAGCCCTTCCACAGCCCCACAAGCACTGGCGCTCTGAGCTTCCTAGCCACAGCACAGTGGGGACGTTCCTTCTCGGCACAGCCAGAGCCCAGCTCCGAAATTCGAAACGTCCAGCCACTGCTCCCACACCAAAGGGGCTAGCACTGAAAGCTCTTGCTGGCCAGCACCTGCCCTAGGCAGCCCTTCCACAGCCCCACAAGCACTGGCGCTCTGAGCTTCCTAGTCACAGCACAGTGGGGACGTTCCTTCTCGGCACAGCCAGAGCTCAGCTCCGAAATTCAAAACGTCCAGCCACTGCTCCCACACCAAAGGGGCTAGCACTGAAAGCTCTTGCTGGCCATCACCTGCCCTAGGCAGCCCTTCCACAGCCCCACAAGCACTGGCGCTCTGAGCTTCCTAGCCACAGCACAGTGGGGACGTTCCTTCTCAGCACAGCCAGAGCCCAGCTCCGAAATTCGAAACGTCCAGCCACTGCTCCCACACCAAAGGGGCTAGCACTGAAAGCTCTTGCTGGCCATCACCTGCCCTAGGCAGCCCTTCCACAGCCCCACAAGCACTGGCGCTCTGAGCTTCCTAGCCACAGCACAGTGGGGACGTTCCTTCTCGGCACAGCCACAGCCCAGCTCAGAAATTCAAAACGTCCAGCCACTGCTCCCACACCAAAGGGGCTAGCACTGAAAGCTCTTGCTGGCCATCACCTGCCCTAGGCAGCCCTTCCACAGCCCCACAAGCACTGGCGCTCTGAGCTTCCTAGCCACAGCACAGTGGGGACGTTCCTTCTCGGCACAGCCACAGCCCAGCTCCGAAATTCGAAACGTCCAGCCACTGCTCCCACACCAAAGGGGCTAGCACTGAAAGCTCTTGCTGGCTATCACCTGCCCTAGGCAGCCCTTCCACAGCCCCACAAGCACTGGCGCTCTGAGCTTCCTAGCCACAGCACAGTGGGGACGTTCCTTATCGGCATAGCCAGAGCCCAGCTCCGAAATTCGAAACGTCCAGCCACTGCTCCCACACCAAAGGGGCTAGCACTGAAAGCTCTTGCTGGCCATCACCTTCCCTAGGCAGCCCTTCCACAGCCCCACAAGCACTGGCGCTCTGAGCTTTCTAGCCACAGCACAGTGGGGACGTTCCTTCTCGGCACAGCCACAGCCCAGCTCCGAAATTCAAAACGTCCAGCCACTGCTCCCACACCAAAGGGGCTAGCACTGAAAGCTCTTGCTGGCCATCACCTGCCCTAGGCAGCCCTTCCACAGCCCCACAAGCACTGGCGCTCTGAGCTTCCTAGCCACAGCACAGTGGGGACGTTCCTTCTCAGCACAGCCACAGCCCAGCTCCGAAATTCAAAACGTCCAGCCACTGCTCCCACACCAAAGGGGCTAGCACTGAAAGCTCTTGCTGGCCATTACCTTCCCTAGGCAGCCCTTCCACAGCCCCACAAGCACTGGCGCTCTGAGCTTCCTAGCCACAGCACAGTGGGGACGTTCCTTCTCGGCACAGCCACAGCCCAGCTCCGAAATTCGAAACGTCCAGCCACTGCTCCCACACCAAAGGGGCTAGCACTGAAAGCTCTTGCTGGCCATCACCTGCCCTAGGCAGCCCTTCCACAGCCCCACAAGCACTGGCGCTCTGAGCTTCCTAGCCACAGCACAGTGGGGACGTTCCTTCTCGGCACAGCCAGAGTCCAGCTCCGAAATTCAAAACGTCCAGCCACTGCTCCCACACCAAAGGGGCTAGCACTGAAAGCTCTTGCTGGCCATCACCTGCCCTAGGCAGCCCTTCCACAGCCCCACAAGCACTGGCGCTCTGAGCTTCCTAGCCACAGCACAGTGGGGACGTTCCTTCTCAGCACAGCCACAGCCCAGCTCCGAAATTCGAAACGTCCAGCCACTGCTCCCACACCAAAGGGGCTAGCACTGAAAGCTCTTGCTGGCCATCACCTGCCCTAGGCAGCCCTTCCACAGCACCACAAGCACTGGCGCTCTGAGCTTCCTAGCCACAGCACAGTGGGGACGTTCCTTCTCAGCACAGCCACAGCCCAGCTCCGAAATTCAAAACGTCCAGCCACTCCTCCCACACCAAAGGGGCTAGCACTGAAAGCTCTTGCTGGCCAGCACCTGCCCTAGGCAGCCCTTCCACAGCCCCACAAGCACTGGCGCTCTGAGCTTCCTAGTCACAGCACAGTGGGGACGTTCCTTCTCGGCACAGCCACAGCCCAGCTCCGAAATTCAAAACGTCCAGCCACTGCTCCCACACCAAAGGGGCTAGCACTGAAAGCTCTTGCTGGCCATCACCTGCCCTAGGCAGCCCTTCCACAGCCCCACAAGCACTGGCGCTCTGAGCTTCCTAGCCACAGCACAGTGGGGACGTTCCTTCTCGGCACAGCCACAGCCCAGCTCAGAAATTCAAAACGTCCAGCCACTGCTCCCACACCAAAGGGGCTAGCACTGAAAGCTCTTGCTGGCCATCACCTGCCCTAGGCAGCCCTTCCACAGCCCCACAAGCACTGGCGCTCTGAGCTTCCTAGCCACAGCACAGTGGGGACGTTCCTTCTCAGCACAGCCACAGCCCAGCTCAGAAATTCGAAACGTCCAGCCACTGCTCCCACACCAAAGGGGCTAGCACTGAAAGCTCTTGCTGGCCATCACCTTCCCTAGGCAGCCCTTCCACAGCCCCACAAGCACTGGCGCTCTCAGCTTCCTAGCCACAGCACAGTGGGGACGTTCCTTCTCGGCACAGCCACAGCCCAGCTCAGAAATTCAAAACGTCCAGCCACTGCTCCCACACCAAAGGGGCTAGCACTGAAAGCTCTTGCTGGCCAGCACCTTCCCTAGGCAGCCCTTCCACAGCCCCACAAGCACTGGCGCTCTGAGCTTCCTAGCCACAGCACAGTGGGGACGTTCCTTCTTGGCACAGCCACAGCCCAGCTCCCAAATTCAAAACGTCCAGCCACTGCTCCCACACCAAAGGGGCTAGCACTGAAAGCTCTTGCTGGCCATCACCTGCCCTAGGCAGCCCTTCCACAGCCCCACAAGCACTGGCGCTCTGAGCTTCCTAGCCACAGCACAGTGGGGACGTTCCTTCTCAGCACAGCCACAGCCCAGCTCCGAAATTCAAAACGTCCAGCCACTGCTCCCACACCAAAGGGGCTAGCACTGAAAGCTCTTGCTGGCCATCACCTGCCCTAGGCAGCCCTTCCACAGCCCCACAAGCACTGGCGCTCTGAGCTTCCTAGCCACAGCACAGTGGGGACGTTCCTTCTCAGCACAGCCACAGCCCAGCTCCGAAATTCAAAACGTCCAGCCACTGCTCCCACACCAAAGGGGCTAGCACTGAAAGCTCTTGCTGGCCATCACCTTCCCTAGGCAGCCCTTCCACAGCCCCACAAGCACTGGCGCTCTGAGCTTCCTAGCCACAGCACAGTGGGGACGTTCCTTCTCGGCACAGCCACAGCCCAGCTCCGAAATTCGAAACGTCCAGCCACTGCTCCCACACCAAAGGGGCTAGCACTGAAAGCTCTTGCTGGCCATCACCTGCCCTAGGCAGCCCTTCCACAGCCCCACAAGCACTGGCGCTCTGAGCTTCCTAGCCACAGCACAGTGGGGACGTTCCTTCTCGGCACAGCCACAGCCCAGCTCCGAAATTCAAAACGTCCAGCCACTCCTCCCACACCAAAGGGGCTAGCACTGAAAGCTCTTGCTGGCCAGCACCTGCCCTAGGCAGCCCTTCCACAGCCCCACAAGCACTGGCGCTCTGAGCTTCCTAGTCACAGCACAGTGGGGACGTTCCTTCTCAGCACAGCCACAGCCCAGCTCCGAAATTCAAAACGTCCAGCCACTGCTCCCACACCAAAGGGGCTAGCACTGAAAGCTCTTGCTGGCCATCACCTGCCCTAGGCAGCCCTTCCACAGCCCCACAAGCACTGGCGCTCTGAGCTTCCTAGCCACAGCACAGTGGGGACGTTCCTTCTCGGCACAGCCACAGCCCAGCTCCGAAATTCGAAACGTCCAGCCACTGCTCCCACACCAAAGGGGCTAGCACTGAAAGCTCTTGCTGGCCAGCACCTTCCCTAGGCAGCCCTTCCACAGCCGCACAAGCACTGGCGCTCTGAGCTTCCTAGCCACAGCACAGTGGGGACGTTCCTTCTCGGCACAGCCACAGCCCAGCTCCCAAATTCAAAACGTCCAGCCACTGCTCCCACACCAAAGGGGCTAGCACTGAAAGCTCTTGCTGGCCAGCACCTTCCCTAGGCAGCCCTTCCACAGCCCCACAAGCACTGGCGCTCTGAGCTTCCTAGCCACAGCACAGTGGGGACGTTCCTTCTCGGCACAGCCACAGCCCAGCTCCGAAATTCGAAACGTCCAGCCACTGCTCCCACACCAAAGGGGCTAGCACTGAAAGCTCTTGCTGGCCATCACCTGCCCTAGGCAGCCCTTCCACAGCCCCACAAGCACTGGCGCTCTGAGCTTCCTAGCCACAGCACAGTGGGGACGTTCCTTCTCGGCACAGCCACAGCCCAGCTCCCAAATTCAAAACGTCCAGCCACTGCTCCCACACCAAAGGGGCTAGCACTGAAAGCTCTTGCTGGCCATCACCTTCCCTAGGCAGCCCTTCCACAGCCCCACAAGCACTGGCGCTCTGAGCTTCCTAGCCACAGCACAGTGGGGACGTTCCTTCTCAGCACAGCCACAGCCCAGCTCCGAAATTCAAAACGTCCAGCCACTGCTCCCACACCAAAGGGGCTAGCACTGAAAGCTCTTGCTGGCCATCACCTGCCCTAGGCAGCCCTTCCACAGCCCCACAAGCACTGGCGCTCTGAGCTTCCTAGCCACAGCACAGTGGGGACGTTCCTTCTCGGCACAGCCAGAGCCCAGCTCCGAAATTCGAAACGTCCAGCCACTCCTCCCACACCAAAGGGGCTAGCACTGAAAGCTCTTGCTGGCCATCACCTGCCCTAGGCAGCCCTTCCACAGCCCCACAAGCACTGGCGCTCTGAGCTTCCTAGTCACAGCACAGTGGGGACGTTCCTTCTCGGCACAGCCAGAGCTCAGCTCCGAAATTCAAAACGTCCAGCCACTGCTCCCACACCAAAGGGGCTAGCACTGAAAGCTCTTGCTGGCCATCACCTGCCCTAGGCAGCCCTTCCACAGCCCCACAAGCACTGGCGCTCTGAGCTTCCTAGCCACAGCACAGTGGGGACGTTCCTTCTCAGCACAGCCAGAGCCCAGCTCCGAAATTCAAAACGTCCAGCCACTGCTCCCACACCAAAGGGGCTAGCACTGAAAGCTCTTGCTGGCCATCACCTGCCCTAGGCAGCCCTTCCACAGCCCCACAAGCACTGGCGCTCTGAGCTTCCTAGCCACAGCACAGTGGGGACGTTCCTTCTCGGCACAGCCACAGCCCAGCTCCGAAATTCAAAACGTCCAGCCACTGCTCCCACACCAAAGGGGCTAGCACTGAAAGCTCTTGCTGGCCAGCACCTGCCCTAGGCAGCCCTTCCACAGCCCCACAAGCACTGGCGCTCTGAGCTTCCTAGCCACAGCACAGTGGGGACGTTCCTTCTCGGCACAGCCACAGCCCAGCTCCCAAATTCAAAACGTCCAGCCACTGCTCCCACACCAAAGGGGCTAGCACTGAAAGCTCTTGCTGGCCATCACCTGCCCTAGGCAGCCCTTCCACAGCCCCACAAGCACTGGCGCTCTGAGCTTCCTAGCCACAGCACAGTGGGGACGTTCCTTATCGGCATAGCCAGAGCCCAGCTCCGAAATTCGAAACGTCCAGCCACTGCTCCCACACCAAAGGGGCTAGCACTGAAAGCTCTTGCTGGCCATCACCTTCCCTAGGCAGCCCTTCCACAGCCCCACAAGCACTGGCGCTCTGAGCTTTCTAGCCACAGCACAGTGGGGACGTTCCTTCTCGGCACAGCCACAGCCCAGCTCCGAAATTCAAAACGTCCAGCCACTGCTCCCACACCAAAGGGGCTAGCACTGAAAGCTCTTGCTGGCCATCACCTGCCCTAGGCAGCCCTTCCACAGCCCCACAAGCACTGGCGCTCTGAGCTTCCTAGCCACAGCACAGTGGGGACGTTCCTTCTCAGCACAGCCACAGCCCAGCTCCGAAATTCAAAACGTCCAGCCACTGCTCCCACACCAAAGGGGCTAGCACTGAAAGCTCTTGCTGGCCATTACCTTCCCTAGGCAGCCCTTCCACAGCCCCACAAGCACTGGCGCTCTGAGCTTCCTAGCCACAGCACAGTGGGGACGTTCCTTCTCGGCACAGCCACAGCCCAGCTCCGAAATTCGAAACGTCCAGCCACTGCTCCCACACCAAAGGGGCTAGCACTGAAAGCTCTTGCTGGCCATCACCTGCCCTAGGCAGCCCTTCCACAGCCCCACAAGCACTGGCGCTCTGAGCTTCCTAGCCACAGCACAGTGGGGACGTTCCTTCTCGGCACAGCCACAGCCCAGCTCCGAAATTCAAAACGTCCAGCCACTGCTCCCACACCAAAGGGGCTAGCACTGAAAGCTCTTGCTGGCCATCACCTGCCCTAGGCAGCCCTTCCACAGCCCCACAAGCACTGGCGCTCTGAGCTTCCTAGCCACAGCACAGTGGGGACGTTCCTTCTCAGCACAGCCACAGCCCAGCTCCGAAATTGAAAACGTCCAGCCACTGCTCCCACACCAAAGGGGCTAGCACTGAAAGCTCTTGCTGGCCATCACCTGCCCTAGGCAGCCCTTCCACAGCCCCACAAGCACTGGCGCTCTGAGCTTCCTAGCCACAGCACAGTGGGGACGTTCCTTCTCAGCACAGCCACAGCCCAGCTCCGAAATTCAAAACGTCCAGCCACTCCTCCCACACCAAAGGGGCTAGCACTGAAAGCTCTTGCTGGCCAGCACCTGCCCTAGGCAGCCCTTCCACAGCCCCACAAGCACTGGCGCTCTGAGCTTCCTAGTCACAGCACAGTGGGGACGTTCCTTCTCGGCACAGCCAGAGCTCAGCTCCGAAATTCAAAACGTCCAGCCACTGCTCCCACACCAAAGGGGCTAGCACTGAAAGCTCTTGCTGGCCATCACCTGCCCTAGGCAGCCCTTCCACAGCCCCACAAGCACTGGCGCTCTGAGCTTCCTAGCCACAGCACAGTGGGGACGTTCCTTCTCGGCACAGCCACAGCCCAGCTCAGAAATTCAAAACGTCCAGCCACTGCTCCCACACCAAAGGGGCTAGCACTGAAAGCTCTTGCTGGCCATCACCTGCCCTAGGCAGCCCTTCCACAGCCCCACAAGCACTGGCGCTCTGAGCTTCCTAGCCACAGCACAGTGGGGACGTTCCTTCTCAGCACAGCCACAGCCCAGCTCAGAAATTCGAAACGTCCAGCCACTGCTCCCACACCAAAGGGGCTAGCACTGAAAGCTCTTGCTGGCCATCACCTTCCCTAGGCAGCCCTTCCACAGCCCCACAAGCACTGGCGCTCTCAGCTTCCTAGCCACAGCACAGTGGGGACGTTCCTTCTCGGCACAGCCACAGCCCAGCTCAGAAATTCAAAACGTCCAGCCACTGCTCCCACACCAAAGGGGCTAGCACTGAAAGCTCTTGCTGGCCAGCACCTTCCCTAGGCAGCCCTTCCACAGCCCCACAAGCACTGGCGCTCTGAGCTTCCTAGCCACAGCACAGTGGGGACGTTCCTTCTTGGCACAGCCACAGCCCAGCTCCCAAATTCAAAACGTCCAGCCACTGCTCCCACACCAAAGGGGCTAGCACTGAAAGCTCTTGCTGGCCATCACCTGCCCTAGGCAGCCCTTCCACAGCCCCACAAGCACTGGCGCTCTGAGCTTCCTAGCCACAGCACAGTGGGGACGTTCCTTCTCAGCACAGCCACAGCCCAGCTCCGAAATTCAAAACGTCCAGCCACTGCTCCCACACCAAAGGGGCTAGCACTGAAAGCTCTTGCTGGCCATCACCTGCCCTAGGCAGCCCTTCCACAGCCCCACAAGCACTGGCGCTCTGAGCTTCCTAGCCACAGCACAGTGGGGACGTTCCTTCTCGGCACAGCCACAGCCCAGCTCCGAAATTCAAAACGTCCAGCCACTGCTCCCACACCAAAGGGGCTAGCACTGAAAGCTCTTGCTGGCCATCACCTGCCCTAGGCAGCCCTTCCACAGCCCCACAAGCACTGGCGCTCTGAGCTTCCTAGCCACAGCACAGTGGGGACGTTCCTTCTCGGCACAGCCACAGCCCAGCTCCGAAATTCAAAACGTCCAGCCACTCCTCCCACACCAAAGGGGCTAGCACTGAAAGCTCTTGCTGGCCATCACCTGCCCTAGGCAGCCCTTCCACAGCCCCACAAGCACTGGCGCTCTGAGCTTCCTAGTCACAGCACAGTGGGGACGTTCCTTCTCAGCACAGCCACAGCCCAGCTCCGAAATTCAAAACGTCCAGCCACTGCTCCCACACCAAAGGGGCTAGCACTGAAAGCTCTTGCTGGCCATCACCTGCCCTAGGCAGCCCTTCCACAGCCCCACAAGCACTGGCGCTCTGAGCTTCCTAGCCACAGCACAGTGGGGACGTTCCTTCTCGGCACAGCCACAGCCCAGCTCCGAAATTCGAAACGTCCAGCCACTGCTCCCACACCAAAGGGGCTAGCACTGAAAGCTCTTGCTGGCCAGCACCTTCCCTAGGCAGCCCTTCCACAGCCGCACAAGCACTGGCGCTCTGAGCTTCCTAGCCACAGCACAGTGGGGACGTTCCTTCTCGGCACAGCCACAGCCCAGCTCCCAAATTCAAAACGTCCAGCCACTGCTCCCACACCAAAGGGGCTAGCACTGAAAGCTCTTGCTGGCCAGCACCTTCCCTAGGCAGCCCTTCCACAGCCCCACAAGCACTGGCGCTCTGAGCTTCCTAGCCACAGCACAGTGGGGACGTTCCTTCTCGGCACAGCCACAGCCCAGCTCCGAAATTCGAAACGTCCAGCCACTGCTCCCACACCAAAGGGGCTAGCACTGAAAGCTCTTGCTGGCCAGCACCTGCCCTAGGCAGCCCTTACACAGCCCCACAAGCACTGGCGCTCTGAGCTTCCTAGCCACAGCACAGTGGGGACGTTCCTTCTCGGCACAGCCACAGCCCAGCTCCCAAATTCAAAACGTCCAGCCACTGCTCCCACACCAAAGGGGCTAGCACTGAAAGCTCTTGCTGGCCATCACCTTCCCTAGGCAGCCCTTCCACAGCCCCACAAGCACTAGCGCTCTGAGCTTCCTAGCCACAGCACAGTGGGGACGTTCCTTCTCAGAACAGCCACAGCCCAGCTCCGAAATTCAAAACGTCCAGCCACTCCTCCCACACCAAAGGGGCTAGCACTGAAAGCTCTTGCTGGCCATCACCTGCCCTAGGCAGCCCTTCCACAGCCCCACAAGCACTGGCGCTCTGAGCTTCCTAGCCACAGCACAGTGGGGACGTTCCTTCTCGGCACAGCCACAGCCCAGCTCTGAAATTCAAAACGTCCAGCCACTGCTCCCACACCAAAGGGGCTAGCACTGAAAGCTCTTGCTGGCCATCACCTGCCCTAGGCAGCCCTTCCACAGCCCCACAAGCACTGGCGCTCTGAGCTTCCTAGCCACAGCACAGTGGGGACGTTCCTTCTCAGCACAGCCACAGCCCAGCTCCGAAATTCAAAACGTCCAGCCACTGCTCCCACACCAAAGGGGCTAGCACTGAAAGCTCTTGCTGGCCATCACCTGCCCTAGGCAGCCCTTCCACAGCCCCACAAGCACTGGCGCTCTGAGCTTCCTAGCCACAGCACAGTGGGGACGTTCCTTCTCAGCACAGCCACAGCCCAGCTCCGAAATTCAAAACGTCCAGCCACTGCTCCCACACCAAAGGGGCTAGCACTGAAAGCTCTTGCTGGCCAGCACCTGCCCTAGGCAGCCCTTCCACAGCCCCACAAGCACTGGCGCTCTGAGCTTCCTAGCCACAGCACAGTGGGGACGTTCCTTCTCGGCACAGCCACAGCCCAGCTCCGAAATTCAAAACGTCCAGCCACTCCTCCCACACCAAAGGGGCTAGCACTGAAAGCTCTTGCTGGCCAGCACATGCCCTAGGCAGCCCTTCCACAGCCCCACAAGCACTGGCGCTCTGAGCTTCCTAGCCACAGCACAGTGGGGACGTTCCTTCTCAGCACAGCCACAGCCCAGCTCCGAAATTCAAAACGTCCAGCCACTCCTCCCACACCAAAGGGGCTAGCACTGAAAGCTCTTGCTGGCCATCACCTTCCCTAGGCAGCCCTTCCACAGCCCCACAAGCACTGGCGCTCTGAGCTTCCTAGCCACAGCACAGTGGGGACGTTCCTTCTCGGCACAGCCAGAGCCCAGCTCCGAAATTCAAAACGTCCAGCCACTGCTCCCACACCAAAGGGGCTAGCACTGAAAGCTCTTGCTGGCCATCACCTGCCCTAGGCAGCCCTTCCACAGCCCCACAAGCACTGGCGCTCTGAGCTTCCTAGCCACAGCACAGTGGGGACGTTCCTTCTCAGCACAGCCACAGCCCAGCTCCGAAATTCAAAACGTCCAGCCACTGCTCCCACACCAAAGGGGCTAGCACTGAAAGCTCTTGCTGGCCATCACCTGCCCTAGGCAGCCCTTCCACAGCCCCACAAGCACTGGCGCTCTGAGCTTCCTAGCCACAGCACAGTGGGGACGTTCCTTCTCAGCACAGCCACAGCCCAGCTCCGAAATTCGAAACGTCCAGCCACTGCTCCCACACCAAAGGGGCTAGCACTGAAAGCTCTTGCTGGCCAGCACCTGCCCTAGGCAGCCCTTCCACAGCCCCACAAGCACTGGCGCTCTGAGCTTCCTAGCCACAGCACAGTGGGGACGTTCCTTCTCGGCACAGCCACAGCCCAGCTCCGAAATTCGAAACGTCCAGCCACTGCTCCCACACCAAAGGGGCTAGCACTGAAAGCTCTTGCTGGCCATCACCTGCCCTAGGCAGCCCTTCCACAGCCCCACAAGCACTGGCGCTCTGAGCTTCCTAGCCACAGCACAGTGGGGACGTTCCTTCTCGGCACAGCCACAGCCCAGCTCCGAAATTCGAAACGTCCAGCCACTGCTCCCACACCAAAGGGGCTAGCACTGAAAGCTCTTGCTGGCCATCACCTTCCCTAGGCAGCCCTTCCACAGCCGCACAAGCACTGGCGCTCTGAGCTTCCTAGCCACAGCACAGTGGGGACGTTCCTTCTCGGCACAGCCACAGCCCAGCTCTGAAATTCAAAACGTCCAGCCACTGCTCCCACACCAAAGGGGCTAGCACTGAAAGCTCTTGCTGGCCATCACCTGCCCTAGGCAGCCCTTCCACAGCCCCACAAGCACTGGCGCTCTGAGCTTCCTAGCCACAGCACAGTGGGGACGTTCCTTCTCAGCACAGCCACAGCCCAGCTCCGAAATTCAAAACGTCCAGCCACTGCTCCCACACCAAAGGGGCTAGCACTG
Source organism: Aptenodytes patagonicus (assembly GCF_965638725.1). Classification (NCBI taxonomy): domain Eukaryota; kingdom Metazoa; phylum Chordata; class Aves; order Sphenisciformes; family Spheniscidae; genus Aptenodytes; species Aptenodytes patagonicus. The sequence continues at coordinate 323,245 of NW_027472028.1, read as the reverse complement.
AAAGCTCTTGCTGGCCATCACCTGCCCTAGGCAGCCCTTCCACAGCCCCACAAGCACTGGCGCTCTGAGCTTCCTAGCCACAGCACAGTGGGGACGTTCCTTCTCAGCACAGCCACAGCCCAGCTCCGAAATTCAAAACGTCCAGCCACTGCTCCCACACCAAAGGGGCTAGCACTGAAAGCTCTTGCTGGCCAGCACCTGCCCTAGGCAGCCCTTCCACAGCCCCACAAGCACTGGCGCTCTGAGCTTCCTAGCCACAGCACAGTGGGGACGTTCCTTCTCAGCACAGCCACAGCCCAGCTCCGAAATTCGAAACGTCCAGCCACTGCTCCCACACCAAAGGGGCTAGCACTGAAAGCTCTTGCTGGCCATCACCTGCCCTAGGCAGCCCTTCCACAGCCCCACAAGCACTGGCGCTCTGAGCTTCCTAGCCACAGCACAGTGGGGACGTTCCTTCTCGGCACAGCCAGAGTCCAGCTCCAAAATTCAAAACTTCCAGCCACTGCTCCCACACCAAAGGGGCTAGCACTGAAAGCTCTTGCTGGCCAGCACCTGCCCTAGGCAGCCCTTCCACAGCCCCACAAGCACTGGCGCTCTGAGCTTCCTAGCCACAGCACAGTGGGGACGTTCCTTCTCGGCACAGCCACAGCCCAGCTCCGAAATTCAAAACGTCCAGCCACTCCTCCCACACCAAAGGGGCTAGCACTGAAAGCTCTTGCTGGCCAGCACATGCCCTAGGCAGCCCTTCCACAGCCCCACAAGCACTGGCGCTCTGAGCTTCCTAGCCACAGCACAGTGGGGATGTTCCTTCTCAGCACAGCCACAGCCCAGCTCCGAAATTCAAAACGTCCAGCCACTCCTCCCACACCAAAGGGGCTAGCACTGAAAGCTCTTGCTGGCCATCACCTTCCCTAGGCAGCCCTTCCACAGCCCCACAAGCACTGGCGCTCTGAGCTTCCTAGCCACAGCACAGTGGGGACGTTCCTTCTCGGCACAGCCAGAGCCCAGCTCCGAAATTCAAAACGTCCAGCCACTGCTCCCACACCAAAGGGGCTAGCACTGAAAGCTCTTGCTGGCCATCACCTGCCCTAGGCAGCCCTTCCACAGCCCCACAAGCACTGGCGCTCTGAGCTTCCTAGCCACAGCACAGTGGGGACGTTCCTTCTCAGCACAGCCACAGCCCAGCTCCGAAATTCAAAACGTCCAGCCACTGCTCCCACACCAAAGGGGCTAGCACTGAAAGCTCTTGCTGGCCATCACCTGCCCTAGGCAGCCCTTCCACAGCCCCACAAGCACTGGCGCTCTGAGCTTCCTAGCCACAGCACAGTGGGGACGTTCCTTCTCAGCACAGCCACAGCCCAGCTCCGAAATTCGAAACGTCCAGCCACTGCTCCCACACCAAAGGGGCTAGCACTGAAAGCTCTTGCTGGCCAGCACCTGCCCTAGGCAGCCCTTCCACAGCCCCACAAGCACTGGCGCTCTGAGCTTCCTAGCCACAGCACAGTGGGGACGTTCCTTCTCGGCACAGCCACAGCCCAGCTCCGAAATTCGAAACGTCCAGCCACTGCTCCCACACCAAAGGGGCTAGCACTGAAAGCTCTTGCTGGCCATCACCTGCCCTAGGCAGCCCTTCCACAGCCCCACAAGCACTGGCGCTCTGAGCTTCCTAGCCACAGCACAGTGGGGACGTTCCTTCTCGGCACAGCCACAGCCCAGCTCCGAAATTCGAAACGTCCAGCCACTGCTCCCACACCAAAGGGGCTAGCACTGAAAGCTCTTGCTGGCCATCACCTTCCCTAGGCAGCCCTTCCACAGCCGCACAAGCACTGGCGCTCTGAGCTTCCTAGCCACAGCACAGTGGGGACGTTCCTTCTCGGCACAGCCACAGCCCAGCTCCCAAATTCAAAACGTCCAGCCACTCCTCCCACACCAAAGGGGCTAGCACTGAAAGCTCTTGCTGGCCAGCACCTTCCCTAGGCAGCCCTTCCACAGCCCCACAAGCACTGGCGCTCTGAGCTTCCTAGCCACAGCACAGTGGGGACGTTCCTTCTCGGCACAGCCACAGCCCAGCTCCGAAATTCAAAACGTCCAGCCACTGCTCCCACACCAAAGGGGCTAGCACTGAAAGCTCTTGCTGGCCATCACCTGCCCTAGGCAGCCCTTACACAGCCCCACAAGCACTGGCGCTCTGAGCTTCCTAGCCACAGCACAGTGGGGACGTTCCTTCTCGGCACAGCCACAGCCTAGCTCCCAAATTCAAAACGTCCAGCCACTGCTCCCACACCAAAGGGGCTAGCACTGAAAGCTCTTGCTGGCCATCACCTTCCCTAGGCAGCCCTTCCACAGCCCCACAAGCACTGGCGCTCTGAGCTTCCTAGCCACAGCACAGTGGGGACGTTCCTTCTCAGCACAGCCACAGCCCAGCTCCGAAATTCAAAACGTCCAGCCACTCCTCCCACACCAAAGGGGCTAGCACTGAAAGCTCTTGCTGGCCATCACCTTCCCTAGGCAGCCCTTCCACAGCCCCACAAGCACTGGCGCTCTGAGCTTCCTAGCCACAGCACAGTGGGGACGTTCCTTCTCGGCACAGCCACAGCCCAGCTCCGAAATTCGAAACGTCCAGCCACTGCTCCCACACCAAAGGGGCTAGCACTGAAAGCTCTTGCTGGCCAGCACCTGCCCTAGGCAGCCCTTCCACAGCCCCACAAGCACTGGCGCTCTGAGCTTCCTAGCCACAGCACAGTGGGGACGTTCCTTCTCAGCACAGCCACAGCCCAGCTCCCAAATTCGAAACGTCCAGCCACTGCTCCCACACCAAAGGGGCTAGCACTGAAAGCTCTTGCTGGCCAGCACCTTCCCTAGGCAGCCCTTCCACAGCCCCACAAGCACTGGCGCTCTGAGCTTCCTAGCCACAGCACAGTGGGGACGTTCCTTCTCAGCACAGCCAGAGCCCAGCTCCGAAATTCAAAACGTCCAGCCACTGCTCCCACACCAAAGGGGCTAGCACTGAAAGCTCTTGCTGGCCAGCACCTGCCCTAGGCAGCCCTTCCACAGCCCCACAAGCACTGGCGCTCTGAGCTTCCTAGCCACAGCACAGTGGGGACGTTCCTTCTCGGCACAGCCAGAGCCCAGCTCCGAAATTCGAAACGTCCAGCCACTGCTCCCACACCAAAGGGGCTAGCACTGAAAGCTCTTGCTGGCCATCACCTGCCCTAGGCAGCCCTTCCACAGCCCCACAAGCACTGGCGCTCTGAGCTTCCTAGCCACAGCACAGTGGGGACGTTCCTTCTCAGCACAGCCACAGCCCAGCTCCGAAATTCAAAACGTCCAGCCACTCCTCCCACACCAAAGGGGCTAGCACTGAAAGCTCTTGCTGGCCATCACCTTCCCTAGGCAGCCCTTCCACAGCCCCACAAGCACTGGCGCTCTGAGCTTCCTAGCCACAGCACAGTGGGGACGTTCCTTCTCGGCACAGCCAGAGCCCAGCTCCGAAATTCAAAACGTCCAGCCACTGCTCCCACACCAAAGGGGCTAGCACTGAAAGCTCTTGCTGGCCATCACCTGCCCTAGGCAGCCCTTCCACAGCCCCACAAGCACTGGCGCTCTGAGCTTCCTAGCCACAGCACAGTGGGGACGTTCCTTCTCAGCACAGCCACAGCCCAGCTCCGAAATTCGAAACGTCCAGCCACTGCTCCCACACCAAAGGGGCTAGCACTGAAAGCTCTTGCTGGCCATCACCTGCCCTAGGCAGCCCTTCCACAGCCCCACAAGCACTGGCGCTCTGAGCTTCCTAGCCACAGCACAGTGGGGACGTTCCTTCTCAGCACAGCCACAGCCCAGCTCCGAAATTCGAAACGTCCAGCCACTGCTCCCACACCAAAGGGGCTAGCACTGAAAGCTCTTGCTGGCCATCACCTGCCCTAGGCAGCCCTTCCACAGCCCCACAAGCACTGGCGCTCTGAGCTTCCTAGCCACAGCACAGTGGGGACGTTCCTTCTCGGCACAGCCACAGCCCAGCTCCGAAATTCGAAACGTCCAGCCACTGCTCCCACACCAAAGGGGCTAGCACTGAAAGCTCTTGCTGGCCATCACCTGCCCTAGGCAGCCCTTCCACAGCCCCACAAGCACTGGCGCTCTGAGCTTCCTAGCCACAGCACAGTGGGGACGTTCCTTCTCGGCACAGCCACAGCCCAGCTCCCAAATTCAAAACGTCCAGCCACTGCTCCCACACCAAAGGGGCTAGCACTGAAAGCTCTTGCTGGCCATCACCTTCCCTAGGCAGCCCTTCCACAGCCCCACAAGCACTGGCGCTCTGAGCTTCCTAGCCACAGCACAGTGGGGACGTTCCTTCTCAGCACAGCCACAGCCCAGCTCCGAAATTCAAAACGTCCAGCCACTGCTCCCACACCAAAGGGGCTAGCACTGAAAGCTCTTGCTGGCCATCACCTTCCCTAGGCAGCCCTTCCACAGCCCCACAAGCACTGGCGCTCTGAGCTTCCTAGCCACAGCACAGTGGGGACGTTCCTTCTCGGCACAGCCACAGCCCAGCTCCGAAATTCGAAACGTCCAGCCACTGCTCCCACACCAAAGGGGCTAGCACTGAAAGCTCTTGCTGGCCATCACCTTCCCTAGGCAGCCCTTCCACAGCCCCACAAGCACTGGCGCTCTGAGCTTCCTAGCCACAGCACAGTGGGGACGTTCCTTCTCAGCACAGCCACAGCCCAGCTCCGAAATTCAAAACGTCCAGCCACTGCTCCCACACCAAAGGGGCTAGCACTGAAAGCTCTTGCTGGCCAGCACCTGCCCTAGGCAGCCCTTCCACAGCCCCACAAGCACTGGCGCTCTGAGCTTCCTAGCCACAGCACAGTGGGGACGTTCCTTCTCCGCACAGCCACAGCCCAGCTCCGAAATTCGAAACGTCCAGCCACTGCTCCCACACCAAAGGGGCTAGCACTGAAAGCTCTTGCTGGCCAGCACCTTCCCTAGGCAGCCCTTCCACAGCCCCACAAGCACTGGCGCTCTGAGCTTCCTAGCCACAGCACAGTGGGGACGTTCCTTCTCGGCACAGCCACAGCCCAGCTCCGAAATTCGAAACGTCCAGCCACTGCTCCCACACCAAAGGGGCTAGCACTGAAAGCTCTTGCTGGCCATCACCTGCCCTAGGCAGCCCTTCCACAGCCCCACAAGCACTGGCGCTCTGAGCTTCCTAGCCACAGCACAGTGGGGACGTTCCTTCTCAGCACAGCCACAGCCCAGCTCCGAAATTCAAAACGTCCAGCCACTCCTCCCACACCAAAGGGGCTAGCACTGAAAGCTCTTGCTGGCCATCACCTTCCCTAGGCAGCCCTTCCACAGCCCCACAAGCACTGGCGCTCTGAGCTTCCTAGCCACAGCACAGTGGGGACGTTCCTTCTCGGCACAGCCACAGCCCAGCTCCGAAATTCAAAACGTCCAGCCACTGCTCCCACACCAAAGGGGCTAGCACTGAAAGCTCTTGCTGGCCATCACCTTCCCTAGGCAGCCCTTCCACAGCCCCACAAGCACTGGCGCTCTGAGCTTCCTAGCCACAGCACAGTGGGGACGTTCCTTCTCAGCACAGCCACAGCCCAGCTCCGAAATTCAAAACGTCCAGCCACTGCTCCCACACCAAAGGGGCTAGCACTGAAAGCTCTTGCTGGCCATCACCTGCCCTAGGCAGCCCTTCCACAGCCCCACAAGCACTGGCGCTCTGAGCTTCCTAGCCACAGCACAGTGGGGACGTTCCTTCTCAGCACAGCCACAGCCCAGCTCCGAAATTCGAAACGTCCAGCCACTGCTCCCACACCAAAGGGGCTAGCACTGAAAGCTCTTGCTGGCCATCACCTGCCCTAGGCAGCCCTTCCACAGCCCCACAAGCACTGGCGCTCTGAGCTTCCTAGCCACAGCACAGTGGGGACGTTCCTTCTCAGCACAGCCACAGCCCAGCTCCGAAATTCAAAACGTCCAGCCACTGCTCCCACACCAAAGGGGCTAGCACTGAAAGCTCTTGCTGGCCAGCACCTTCCCTAGGCAGCCCTTCCACAGCCCCACAAGCACTGGCGCTCTGAGCTTCCTAGCCACAGCACAGTGGGGACGTTCCTTCTCGGCACAGCCACAGCCCAGCTCCCAAATTCGAAACGTCCAGCCACTGCTCCCACACCAAAGGGGCTAGCACTGAAAGCTCTTGCTGGCCATCACCTGCCCTAGGCAGCCCTTCCACAGCCCCACAAGCACTGGCGCTCTGAGCTTCCTAGCCACAGCACAGTGGGGACGTCCCTTCTCGGCACAGCCAGAGTCCAGCTCCGAAATTCAAAACGTCCAGCCACTGCTCCCACACCAAAGGGGCTAGCACTGAAAGCTCTTGCTGGCCATCACCTGCCCTAGGCAGCCCTTCCACAGCCCCACAAGCACTGGCGCTCTGAGCTTCCTAGCCACAGCACAGTGGGGACGTTCCTTCTCAGCACAGCCACAGCCCAGCTCCGAAATTCAAAACGTCCAGCCACTGCTCCCACACCAAAGGGGCTAGCACTGAAAGCTCTTGCTGGCCATCACCTGCCCTAGGCAGCCCTTCCACAGCCCCACAAGCACTGGCGCTCTGAGCTTCCTAGCCACAGCACAGTGGGGACGTTCCTTCTCAGCACAGCCACAGCCCAGCTCCGAAATTCGAAACGTCCAGCCACTGCTCCCACACCAAAGGGGCTAGCACTGAAAGCTCTTGCTGGCCATCACCTTCCCTAGGCAGCCCTTCCACAGCCCCACAAGCACTGGCGCTCTGAGCTTCCTAGCCACAGCACAGTGGGGACGTTCCTTCTCGGCACAGCCACAGCCCAGCTCAGAAATTCAAAACGTCCAGCCACTGCTCCCACACCAAAGGGGCTAGCACTGAAAGCTCTTGCTGGCCATCACCTGCCCTAGGCAGCCCTTCCACAGCCCCACAAGCACTGGCGCTCTGAGCTTCCTAGCCACAGCACAGTGGGGACGTTCCTTCTCGGCACAGCCACAGCCCAGCTCCGAAATTCGAAACGTCCAGCCACTGCTCCCACACCAAAGGGGCTAGCACTGAAAGCTCTTGCTGGCTATCACCTGCCCTAGGCAGCCCTTCCACAGCCCCACAAGCACTGGCGCTCTGAGCTTCCTAGCCACAGCACAGTGGGGATGTTCCTTATCGGCATAGCCAGAGCCCAGCTCCGAAATTCGAAACGTCCAGCCACTGCTCCCACACCAAAGGGGCTAGCACTGAAAGCTCTTGCTGGCCATCACCTTCCCTAGGCAGCCCTTCCACAGCCCCACAAGCACTGGCGCTCTGAGCTTCCTAGCCACAGCACAGTGGGGACGTTCCTTCTCGGCACAGCCACAGCCCAGCTCCCAAATTCAAAACGTCCAGCCACTGCTCCCACACCAAAGGGGCTAGCACTGAAAGCTCTTGCTGGCCATCACCTTCCCTAGGCAGCCCTTCCACAGCCCCACAAGCACTGGCGCTCTGAGCTTCCTAGCCACAGCACAGTGGGGACGTTCCTTCTCAGCACAGCCACAGCCCAGCTCCGAAATTCAAAACGTCCAGCCACTGCTCCCACACCAAAGGGGCTAGCACTGAAAGCTCTTGCTGGCCATTACCTTCCCTAGGCAGCCCTTCCACAGCCCCACAAGCACTGGCGCTCTGAGCTTCCTAGCCACAGCACAGTGGGGACGTTCCTTCTCGGCACAGCCACAGCCCAGCTCCGAAATTCGAAACGTCCAGCCACTGCTCCCACACCAAAGGGGCTAGCACTGAAAGCTCTTGCTGGCCATCACCTGCCCTAGGCAGCCCTTCCACAGCCCCACAAGCACTGGCGCTCTGAGCTTCCTAGCCACAGCACAGTGGGGACGTTCCTTCTCGGCACAGCCAGAGCCCAGCTCCGAAATTCAAAACGTCCAGCCACTCCTCCCACACCAAAGGGGCTAGCACTGAAAGCTCTTGCTGGCCAGCACCTTCCCTAGGCAGCCCTTCCACAGCCCCACAAGCACTGGCGCTCTGAGCTTCCTAGTCACAGCACAGTGGGGACGTTCCTTCTCGGCACAGCCAGAGCTCAGCTCCGAAATTCAAAACGTCCAGCCACTGCTCCCACACCAAAGGGGCTAGCACTGAAAGCTCTTGCTGGCCATCACCTGCCCTAGGCAGCCCTTCCACAGCCCCACAAGCACTGGCGCTCTGAGCTTCCTAGCCACAGCACAGTGGGGACGTTCCTTCTCGGCACAGCCAGAGCTCAGCTCCGAAATTCAAAACGTCCAGCCACTGCTCCCACACCAAAGGGGCTAGCACTGAAAGCTCTTGCTGGCCATCACCTGCCCTAGGCAGCCCTTCCACAGCCCCACAAGCACTGGCGCTCTGAGCTTCCTAGCCACAGCACAGTGGGGACGTTCCTTCTCAGCACAGCCAGAGCCCAGCTCCGAAATTCGAAACGTCCAGCCACTGCTCCCACACCAAAGGGGCTAGCACTGAAAGCTCTTGCTGGCCATCACCTTCCCTAGGCAGCCCTTCCACAGCCCCACAAGCACTGGCGCTCTGAGCTTCCTAGCCACAGCACAGTGGGGACGTTCCTTCTCGGCACAGCCACAGCCCAGCTCCGAAATTCAAAACGTCCAGCCACTGCTCCCACACCAAAGGGGCTAGCACTGAAAGCTCTTGCTGGCCAGCACCTGCCCTAGGCAGCCCTTCCACAGCCCCACAAGCACTGGCGCTCTGAGCTTCCTAGCCACAGCACAGTGGGGACGTTCCTTCTCAGCACAGCCACAGCCCAGCTCCGAAATTCAAAACGTCCAGCCACTGCTCCCACACCAAAGGGGCTAGCACTGAAAGCTCTTGCTGGCCATCACCTGCCCTAGGCAGCCCTTCCACAGCCCCACAAGCACTGGCGCTCTGAGCTTCCTAGCCACAGCACAGTGGGGACGTTCCTTCTCAGCACAGCCACAGCCCAGCTCCGAAATTCAAAACGTCCAGCCACTGCTCCCACACCAAAGGGGCTAGCACTGAAAGCTCTTGCTGGCCATCACCTGCCCTAGGCAGCCCTTCCACAGCCCCACAAGCACTGGCGCTCTGAGCTTCCTAGCCACAGCACAGTGGGGACGTTCCTTCTCAGCACAGCCACAGCCCAGCTCCGAAATTCAAAACGTCCAGCCACTGCTCCCACACCAAAGGGGCTAGCACTGAAAGCTCTTGCTGGCCATTACCTTCCCTAGGCAGCCCTTCCACAGCCCCACAAGCACTGGCGCTCTGAGCTTCCTAGCCACAGCACAGTGGGGACGTTCCTTCTCGGCACAGCCAGAGCCCAGCTCCGAAATTCAAAACGTCCAGCCACTGCTCCCACACCAAAGGGGCTAGCACTGAAAGCTCTTGCTGGCCAGCACCTGCCCTAGGCAGCCCTTCCACAGCCCCACAAGCACTGGCGCTCTGAGCTTCCTAGCCACAGCACAGTGGGGACGTTCCTTCTCGGCACAGCCACAGCCCAGCTCCGAAATTCAAAACGTCCAGCCACTGCTCCCACACCAAAGGGGCTAGCACTGAAAGCTCTTGCTGGCCATCACCTGCCCTAGGCAGCCCTTCCACAGCCCCACAAGCACTGGCGCTCTGAGCTTCCTAGCCACAGCACAGTGGGGACGTTCCTTCTCAGCACAGCCACAGCCCAGCTCCGAAATTCAAAACGTCCAGCCACTGCTCCCACACCAAAGGGGCTAGCACTGAAAGCTCTTGCTGGCCAGCACCTGCCCTAGGCAGCCCTTCCACAGCCCCACAAGCACTGGCGCTCTGAGCTTCCTAGCCACAGCACAGTGGGGACGTTCCTTCTCAGCACAGCCACAGCCCAGCTCCGAAATTCAAAACGTCCAGCCACTGCTCCCACACCAAAGGGGCTAGCACTGAAAGCTCTTGCTGGCCATTACCTTCCCTAGGCAGCCCTTCCACAGCCCCACAAGCACTGGCGCTCTGAGCTTCCTAGCCACAGCACAGTGGGGACGTTCCTTCTCGGCACAGCCACAGCCCAGCTCCGAAATTCAAAACGTCCAGCCACTGCTCCCACACCAAAGGGGCTAGCACTGAAAGCTCTTGCTGGCCATCACCTGCCCTAGGCAGCCCTTCCACAGCCCCACAAGCACTGGCGCTCTGAGCTTCCTAGCCACAGCACAGTGGGGACGTTCCTTCTCAGCACAGCCACAGCCCAGCTCCGAAAATTCGAAACGTCCAGCCACTGCTCCCACACCAAAGGGGCTAGCACTGAAAGCTCTTGCTGGCCATTACCTTCCCTAGGCAGCCCTTCCACAGCCCCACAAGCACTGGCGCTCTGAGCTTCCTAGCCACAGCACAGTGGGGACGTTCCTTCTCGGCACAGCCACAGCCCAGCTCCGAAATTCAAAACGTCCAGCCACTGCTCCCACACCAAAGGGGCTAGCACTGAAAGCTCTTGCTGGCCATCACCTTCCCTAGGCAGCCCTTCCACAGCCCCACAAGCACTGGCGCTCTGAGCTTCCTAGCCACAGCACAGTGGGGACGTTCCTTCTCGGCACAGCCACAGCCCAGCTCCGAAATTCGAAACGTCCAGCCACTGCTCCCACACCAAAGGGGCTAGCACTGAAAGCTCTTGCTGGCCATCACCTGCCCTAGGCAGCCCTTCCACAGCCCCACAAGCACTGGCGCTCTGAGCTTCCTAGCCACAGCACAGTGGGGACGTTCCTTCTCAGCACAGCCACAGCCCAGCTCCGAAATTCAAAACGTCCAGCCACTCCTCCCACACCAAAGGGGCTAGCACTGAAAGCTCTTGCTGGCCAGCACCTGCCCTAGGCAGCCCTTCCACAGCCCCACAAGCACTGGCGCTCTGAGCTTCCTAGTCACAGCACAGTGGGGACGTTCCTTCTCAGCACAGCCACAGCCCAGCTCCGAAATTCAAAACGTCCAGCCACTGCTCCCACACCAAAGGGGCTAGCACTGAAAGCTCTTGCTGGCCATCACCTTCCCTAGGCAGCCCTTCCACAGCCCCACAAGCACTGGCGCTCTGAGCTTCCTAGCCACAGCACAGTGGGGACGTTCCTTCTCGGCACAGCCAGAGCCCAGCTCCGAAATTCGAAACGTCCAGCCACTGCTCCCACACCAAAGGGGCTAGCACTGAAAGCTCTTGCTGGCCAGCACCTTCCCTAGGCAGCCCTTCCACAGCCCCACAAGCACTGGCGCTCTGAGCTTCCTAGCCACAGCACAGTGGGGACGTTCCTTCTCGGCACAGCCACAGCCCAGCTCCCAAATTCAAAATGTCCAGCCACTGCTCCCACACCAAAGGGGCTAGCACTGAAAGCTGTTGCTGGCCATCACCTGCCCTAGGCAGCCCTTCCACAGCCCCACAAGCACTGGCGCTCTGAGCTTCCTAGCCACAGCACAGTGGGGACGTTCCTTCTCAGCACAGCCACAGCCCAGCTCCGAAATTCAAAACGTCCAGCCACTCCTCCCACACCAAAGGGGCTAGCACTGAAAGCTCTTGCTGGCCATCACCTTCCCTAGGCAGCCCTTCCACAGCCCCACAAGCACTGGCGCTCTGAGCTTCCTAGCCACAGCACAGTGGGGACGTTCCTTCTCAGCACAGCCACAGCCCAGCTCCGAAATTCAAAACGTCCAGCCACTGCTCCCACACCAAAGGGGCTAGCACTGAAAGCTCTTGCTGGCCAGCACCTGCCCTAGGCAGCCCTTCCACAGCCCCACAAGCACTGGCGCTCTGAGCTTCCTAGCCACAGCACAGTGGGGACGTTCCTTCTCGGCACAGCCACAGCCCAGCTCCGAAATTCGAAACGTCCAGCCACTGCTCCCACACCAAAGGGGCTAGCACTGAAAGCTCTTGCTGGCCAGCACCTGCCCTAGGCAGCCCTTCCACAGCCCCACAAGCACTGGCGCTCTGAGCTTCCTAGTCACAGCACAGTGGGGACGTTCCTTCTCAGCACAGCCACAGCCCAGCTCCGAAATTCAAAACGTCCAGCCACTGCTCCCACACCAAAGGGGCTAGCACTGAAAGCTCTTGCTGGCCATCACCTGCCCTAGGCAGCCCTTCCACAGCCCCACAAGCACTGGCGCTCTGAGCTTCCTAGCCACAGCACAGTGGGGACGTTCCTTCTCGGCACAGCCACAGCCCAGCTCCCAAATTCAAAACGTCCAGCCACTCCTCCCACACCAAAGGGGCTAGCACTGAAAGCTCTTGCTGGCCAGCACCTTCCCTAGGCAGCCCTTCCACAGCCCCACAAGCACTGGCGCTCTGAGCTTCCTAGCCACAGCACAGTGGGGACGTTCCTTCTCGGCACAGCCACAGCCCAGCTCCGAAATTCGAAACGTCCAGCCACTGCTCCCACACCAAAGGGGCTAGCACTGAAAGCTCTTGCTGGCCATCACCTGCCCTAGGCAGCCCTTCCACAGCCCCACAAGCACTGGCGCTCTGAGCTTCCTAGCCACAGCACAGTGGGGACGTTCCTTCTTGGCACAGCCACAGCCCAGCTCCCAAATTCAAAACGTCCAGCCACTGCTCCCACACCAAAGGGGCTAGCACTGAAAGCTCTTGCTGGCCATCACCTTCCCTAGGCAGCCCTTCCACAGCCCCACAAGCACTGGCGCTCTGAGCTTCCTAGCCACAGCACAGTGGGGACGTTCCTTCTCGGCACAGCCACAGCCCAGCTCCGAAATTCAAAACGTCCAGCCACTGCTCCCACACCAAAGGGGCTAGCACTGAAAGCTCTTGCTGGCCATCACCTTCCCTAGGCAGCCCTTCCACAGCCCCACAAGCACTGGCGCTCTGAGCTTCCTAGCCACAGCACAGTGGGGACGTTCCTTCTCAGCACAGCCACAGCCCAGCTCCGAAATTCAAAACGTCCAGCCACTGCTCCCACACCAAAGGGGCTAGCACTGAAAGCTCTTGCTGGCCAGCACCTGCCCTAGGCAGCCCTTCCACAGCCCCACAAGCACTGGCGCTCTGAGCTTCCTAGCCACAGCACAGTGGGGACGTTCCTTCTCGGCACAGCCACAGCCCAGCTCCGAAATTCGAAACGTCCAGCCACTGCTCCCACACCAAAGGGGCTAGCACTGAAAGCTCTTGCTGGCCAGCACCTGCCCTAGGCAGCCCTTCCACAGCCCCACAAGCACTGGCGCTCTGAGCTTCCTAGCCACAGCACAGTGGGGACGTTCCTTCTCAGCACAGCCACAGCCCAGCTCCGAAATTCAAAACGTCCAGCCACTGCTCCCACACCAAAGGGGCTAGCACTGAAAGCTCTTGCTGGCCATTACCTTCCCTAGGCAGCCCTTCCACAGCCCCACAAGCACTGGCGCTCTGAGCTTCCTAGCCACAGCACAGTGGGGACGTTCCTTCTCGGCACAGCCAGAGTCCAGCTCCGAAATTCAAAACGTCCAGCCACTGCTCCCACACCAAAGGGGCTAGCACTGAAAGCTCTTGCTGGCCAGCACCTTCCCTAGGCAGCCCTTCCACAGCCCCACAAGCACTGGCGCTCTGAGCTTCCTAGCCACAGCACAGTGGGGACGTTCCTTCTCAGCACAGCCACAGCCCAGCTCCGAAATTCAAAACGTCCAGCCACTCCTCCCACACCAAAGGGGCTAGCACTGAAAGCTCTTGCTGGCCATCACCTGCCCTAGGCAGCCCTTCCACAGCCCCACAAGCACTGGCGCTCTGAGCTTCCTAGCCACAGCACAGTGGGGACGTTCCTTCTCAGCACAGCCACAGCCCAGCTCCGAAATTCAAAACGTCCAGCCACTGCTCCCACACCAAAGGGGCTAGCACTGAAAGCTCTTGCTGGCCATCACCTGCCCTAGGCAGCCCTTCCACAGCCCCACAAGCACTGGCGCTCTGAGCTTCCTAGCCACAGCACAGTGGGGACGTTCCTTCTCGGCACAGCCACAGCCCAGCTCCGAAATTCGAAACGTCCAGCCACTGCTCCCACACCAAAGGGGCTAGCACTGAAAGCTCTTGCTGGCCATCACCTGCCCTAGGCAGCCCTTCCACAGCCCCACAAGCACTGGCGCTCTGAGCTTCCTAGTCACAGCACAGTGGGGACGTTCCTTCTCAGCACAGCCACAGCCCAGCTCCCAAATTCAAAACGTCCAGCCACTGCTCCCACACCAAAGGGGCTAGCACTGAAAGCTCTTGCTGGCCATCACCTTCCCTAGGCAGCCCTTCCACAGCCCCACAAGCACTGGCGCTCTGAGCTTGCTAGCCACAGCACAGTGGGGACGTTCCTTCTCGGCACAGCCACAGCCCAGCTCCCAAATTCAAAACGTCCAGCCACTGCTCCCACACCAAAGGGGCTAGCACTGAAAGCTCTTGCTGGCCAGCACCTGCCCTAGGCAGCCCTTCCACAGCCCCACAAGCACTGGCGCTCTGAGCTTCCTAGCCACAGCACAGTGGGGACGTTCCTTCTCAGCACAGCCACAGCCCAGCTCCGAAATTCGAAACGTCCAGCCACTGCTCCCACACCAAAGGGGCTAGCACTGAAAGCTCTTGCTGGCCATCACCTGCCCTAGGCAGCCCTTCCACAGCCCCACAAGCACTGGCGCTCTGAGCTTCCTAGCCACAGCACAGTGGGGACGTTCCTTCTCAGCACAGCCACAGCCCAGCTCCGAAATTCGAAACGTCCAGCCACTGCTCCCACACCAAAGGGGCTAGCACTGAAAGCTCTTGCTGGCCATCACCTGCCCTAGGCAGCCCTTCCACAGCCCCACAAGCACTGGCGCTCTGAGCTTCCTAGCCACAGCACAGTGGGGACGTTCCTTCTCAGCACAGCCACAGCCCAGCTCCGAAATTCGAAACGTCCAGCCACTGCTCCCACACCAAAGGGGCTAGCACTGAAAGCTCTTGCTGGCCATCACCTGCCCTAGGCAGCCCTTCCACAGCCCCACAAGCACTGGCGCTCTGAGCTTCCTAGCCACAGCACAGTGGGGACGTTCCTTCTCGGCACAGCCACAGCCCAGCTCCGAAATTCGAAACGTCCAGCCACTGCTCCCACACCAAAGGGGCTAGCACTGAAAGCTCTTGCTGGCCATCACCTGCCCTAGGCAGCCCTTCCACAGCCCCACAAGCACTGGCGCTCTGAGCTTCCTAGCCACAGCACAGTGGGGACGTTCCTTCTCAGCACAGCCACAGCCCAGCTCCGAAATTCAAAACGTCCAGCCACTCCTCCCACACCAAAGGGGCTAGCACTGAAAGCTCTTGCTGGCCATCACCTTCCCTAGGCAGCCCTTCCACAGCCCCACAAGCACTGGCGCTCTGAGCTTCCTAGCCACAGCACAGTGGGGACGTTCCTTCTCGGCACAGCCACAGCCCAGCTCCGAAATTCAAAACGTCCAGCCACTGCTCCCACACCAAAGGGGCTAGCACTGAAAGCTCTTGCTGGCCATCACCTTCCCTAGGCAGCCCTTCCACAGCCCCACAAGCACTGGCGCTCTGAGCTTCCTAGCCACAGCACAGTGGGGACGTTCCTTCTCAGCACAGCCACAGCCCAGCTCCGAAATTCAAAACGTCCAGCCACTGCTCCCACACCAAAGGGGCTAGCACTGAAAGCTCTTGCTGGCCAGCACCTGCCCTAGGCAGCCCTTCCACAGCCCCACAAGCACTGGCGCTCTGAGCTTCCTAGCCACAGCACAGTGGGGACGTTCCTTCTCGGCACAGCCACAGCCCAGCTCCGAAATTCGAAACGTCCAGCCACTGCTCCCACACCAAAGGGGCTAGCACTGAAAGCTCTTGCTGGCCAGCACCTGCCCTAGGCAGCCCTTCCACAGCCCCACAAGCACTGGCGCTCTGAGCTTCCTAGCCACAGCACAGTGGGGACGTTCCTTCTCAGCACAGCCACAGCCCAGCTCCGAAATTCAAAACGTCCAGCCACTGCTCCCACACCAAAGGGGCTAGCACTGAAAGCTCTTGCTGGCCATTACCTTCACTAGGCAGCCCTTCCACAGCCCCACAAGCACTGGCGCTCTGAGCTTCCTAGCCACAGCACAGTGGGGACGTTCCTTCTCGGCACAGCCAGAGTCCAGCTCCGAAATTCAAAACGTCCAGCCACTGCTCCCACACCAAAGGGGCTAGCACTGAAAGCTCTTGCTGGCCAGCACCTTCCCTAGGCAGCCCTTCCACAGCCCCACAAGCACTGGCGCTCTGAGCTTCCTAGCCACAGCACAGTGGGGACGTTCCTTCTCAGCACAGCCACAGCCCAGCTCCGAAATTCAAAACGTCCAGCCACTCCTCCCACACCAAAGGGGCTAGCACTGAAAGCTCTTGCTGGCCATCACCTGCCCTAGGCAGCCCTTCCACAGCCCCACAAGCACTGGCGCTCTGAGCTTCCTAGCCACAGCACAGTGGGGACGTTCCTTCTCGGCACAGCCACAGCCCAGCTCCGAAATTCAAAACGTCCAGCCACTGCTCCCACACCAAAGGGGCTAGCACTGAAAGCTCTTGCTGGCCATCACCTGCCCTAGGCAGCCCTTCCACAGCCCCACAAGCACTGGCGCTCTGAGCTTCCTAGCCACAGCACAGTGGGGACGTTCCTTCTCGGCACAGCCACAGCCCAGCTCCGAAATTCAAAACGTCCAGCCACTGCTCCCACACCAAAGGGGCTAGCACTGAAAGCTCTTGCTGGCCAGCACCTGCCCTAGGCAGCCCTTCCACAGCCCCACAAGCACTGGCGCTCTGAGCTTCCTAGCCACAGCACAGTGGGGACGTTCCTTCTCAGCACAGCCACAGCCCAGCTCCGAAATTCAAAACGTCCAGCCACTGCTCCCACACCAAAGGGGCTAGCACTGAAAGCTCTTGCTGGCCATTACCTTCCCTAGGCAGCCCTTCCACAGCCCCACAAGCACTGGCGCTCTGAGCTTCCTAGCCACAGCACAGTGGGGACGTTCCTTCTCGGCACAGCCACAGCCCAGCTCCGAAATTCAAAACGTCCAGCCACTGCTCCCACACCAAAGGGGCTAGCACTGAAAGCTGTTGCTGGCCATCACCTGCCCTAGGCAGCCCTTCCACAGCCCCACAAGCACTGGCGCTCTGAGCTTCCTAGCCACAGCACAGTGGGGACGTTCCTTCTCAGCACAGCCACAGCCCAGCTCCGAAATTCAAAACGTCCAGCCACTGCTCCCACACCAAAGGGGCTAGCACTGAAAGCTCTTGCTGGCCATCACCTGCCCTAGGCAGCCCTTCCACAGCCCCACAAGCACTGGCGCTCTGAGCTTCCTAGCCACAGCACAGTGGGGACGTTCCTTCTCAGCACAGCCACAGCCCAGCTCCGAATTCGAAACGTCCAGCCACTGCTCCCACACCAAAGGGGCTAGCACTGAAAGCTCTTGCTGGCCATCACCTGCCCTAGGCAGCCCTTCCACAGCCCCACAAGCACTGGCGCTCTGAGCTTCCTAGCCACAGCACAGTGGGGACGTTCCTTCTCGGCACAGCCACAGCCCAGCTCCGAAATTCGAAACGTCCAGCCACTGCTCCCACACCAAAGGGGCTAGCACTGAAAGCTCTTGCTGGCCATCACCTGCCCTAGGCAGCCCTTCCACAGCCCCACAAGCACTGGCGCTCTGAGCTTCCTAGCCACAGCACAGTGGGGACGTTCCTTCTCAGCACAGCCACAGCCCAGCTCCGAAATTCAAAACGTCCAGCCACTCCTCCCACACCAAAGGGGCTAGCACTGAAAGCTCTTGCTGGCCATCACCTTCCCTAGGCAGCCCTTCCACAGCCCCACAAGCACTGGCGCTCTGAGCTTCCTAGCCACAGCACAGTGGGGACGTTCCTTCTCGGCACAGCCACAGCCCAGCTCCGAAATTCAAAACGTCCAGCCACTGCTCCCACACCAAAGGGGCTAGCACTGAAAGCTCTTGCTGGCCATCACCTTCCCTAGGCAGCCCTTCCACAGCCCCACAAGCACTGGCGCTCTGAGCTTCCTAGCCACAGCACAGTGGGGACGTTCCTTCTCGGCACAGCCACAGCCCAGCTCCGAAATTCAAAACGTCCAGCCACTGCTCCCACACCAAAGGGGCTAGCACTGAAAGCTCTTGCTGGCCAGCACCTGCCCTAGGCAGCCCTTCCACAGCCCCACAAGCACTGGCGCTCTGAGCTTCCTAGCCACAGCACAGTGGGGACGTTCCTTATCGGCACAGCCACAGCCCAGCTCCGAAATTCGAAACGTCCAGCCACTGCTCCCACACCAAAGGGGCTAGCACTGAAAGCTCTTGCTGGCCAGCACCTGCCCTAGGCAGCCCTTCCACAGCCCCACAAGCACTGGCGCTCTGAGCTTCCTAGCCACAGCACAGTGGGGACGTTCCTTCTCAGCACAGCCACAGCCCAGCTCCGAAATTCAAAACGTCCAGCCACTGCTCCCACACCAAAGGGGCTAGCACTGAAAGCTCTTGCTGGCCATTACCTTCCCTAGGCAGCCCTTCCACAGCCCCACAAGCACTGGCGCTCTGAGCTTCCTAGCCACAGCACAGTGGGGACGTTCCTTCTCGGCACAGCCAGAGTCCAGCTCCGAAATTCAAAACGTCCAGCCACTGCTCCCACACCAAAGGGGCTAGCACTGAAAGCTCTTGCTGGCCAGCACCTTCCCTAGGCAGCCCTTCCACAGCCCCACAAGCACTGGCGCTCTGAGCTTCCTAGCCACAGCACAGTGGGGACGTTCCTTCTCAGCACAGCCACAGCCCAGCTCCGAAATTCAAAACGTCCAGCCACTCCTCCCACACCAAAGGGGCTAGCACTGAAAGCTCTTGCTGGCCATCACCTGCCCTAGGCAGCCCTTCCACAGCCCCACAAGCACTGGCGCTCTGAGCTTCCTAGTCACAGCACAGTGGGGACGTTCCTTCTCGGCACAGCCACAGCCCAGCTCCGAAATTCAAAACGTCCAGCCACTGCTCCCACACCAAAGGGGCTAGCACTGAAAGCTCTTGCTGGCCATCACCTGCCCTAGGCAGCCCTTCCACAGCCCCACAAGCACTGGCGCTCTGAGCTTCCTAGCCACAGCACAGTGGGGACGTTCCTTCTCGGCACAGCCACAGCCCAGCTCCGAAATTCGAAACGTCCAGCCACTGCTCCCACACCAAAGGGGCTAGCACTGAAAGCTCTTGCTGGCCAGCACCTGCCCTAGGCAGCCCTTCCACAGCCCCACAAGCACTGGCGCTCTGAGCTTCCTAGCCACAGCACAGTGGGGACGTTCCTTCTCAGCACAGCCACAGCCCAGCTCCGAAATTCAAAACGTCCAGCCACTCCTCCCACACCAAAGGGGCTAGCACTGAAAGCTCTTGCTGGCCATCACCTGCCCTAGGCAGCCCTTCCACAGCCCCACAAGCACTGGCGCTCTGAGCTTCCTAGTCACAGCACAGTGGGGACGTTCCTTCTCAGCACAGCCACAGCCCAGCTCCCAAATTCAAAACGTCCAGCCACTGCTCCCACACCAAAGGGGCTAGCACTGAAAGCTCTTGCTGGCCAGCACCTGCCCTAGGCAGCCCTTCCACAGCCCCACAAGCACTGGCGCTCTGAGCTTCCTAGCCACAGCACAGTGGGGACGTTCCTTCTCGGCACAGCCACAGCCCAGCTCCGAAATTCAAAACATCCAGCCACTGCTCCCACACCAAAGGGGCTAGCACTGAAAGCTGTTGCTGGCCATCACCTGCCCTAGGCAGCCCTTCCACAGCCCCACAAGCACTGGCGCTCTGAGCTTCCTAGCCACAGCACAGTGGGGACGTTCCTTCTCGGCACAGCCACAGCCCAGCTCCGAAATTCAAAACGTCCAGCCACTGCTCCCACACCAAAGGGGCTAGCACTGAAAGCTGTTGCTGGCCATCACCTGCCCTAGGCAGCCCTTCCACAGCCCCACAAGCACTGGCGCTCTGAGCTTCCTAGCCACAGCACAGTGGGGACGTTCCTTCTCAGCACAGCCACAGCCCAGCTCCGAAATTCAAAACGTCCAGCCACTGCTCCCACACCAAAGGGGCTAGCACTGAAAGCTCTTGCTGGCCATCACCTGCCCTAGGCAGCCCTTCCACAGCCCCACAAGCACTGGCGCTCTGAGCTTCCTAGCCACAGCACAGTGGGGACGTTCCTTCTCAGCACAGCCACAGCCCAGCTCCGAAATTCGAAACGTCCAGCCACTGCTCCCACACCAAAGGGGCTAGCACTGAAAGCTCTTGCTGGCCAGCACCTGCCCTAGGCAGCCCTTCCACAGCCCCACAAGCACTGGCGCTCTGAGCTTCCTAGCCACAGCACAGTGGGGACGTTCCTTCTCGGCACAGCCAGAGCCCAGCTCCGAAATTCGAAACGTCCAGCCACTGCTCCCACACCAAAGGGGCTAGCACTGAAAGCTCTTGCTGGCCATCACCTGCCCTAGGCAGCCCTTCCACAGCACCACAGGCACTGGCGCTCTGAGCTTCCTAGCCACAGCACAGTGGGGACGTTCCTTCTCGGCACAGCCACAGCCCAGCTCCGAAATTCGAAACGTCCAGCCACTGCTCCCACACCAAAGGGGCTAGCACTGAAAGCTCTTGCTGGCCAGCACCTGCCCTAGGCAGCCCTTCGACAGCCCCACAAGCACTGGCGCTCTGAGCTTCCTAGCCACAGCACAGTGGGGACGTTCCTTCTCAGCACAGCCACAGCCCAGCTCCGAAATTCAAAACGTCCAGCCACTGCTCCCACACCAAAGGGGCTAGCACTGAAAGCTCTTGCTGGCCATCACCTGCCCTAGGCAGCCCTTCCACAGCCCCACAAGCACTGGCGCTCTGAGCTTCCTAGCCACAGCACAGTGGGGACGTTCCTTCTCAGCACAGCCACAGCCCAGCTCCGAAATTCAAAACGTCCAGCCACTGCTCCCACACCAAAGGGGCTAGCACTGAAAGCTCTTGCTGGCCATCACCTGCCCTAGGCAGCCCTTCCACAGCCCCACAAGCACTGGCGCTCTGAGCTTCCTAGCCACAGCACAGTGGGGACGTTCCTTCTCGGCACAGCCACAGCCCAGCTCCGAAATTCAAAACGTCCAGCCACTGCTCCCACACCAAAGGGGCTAGC
The DNA here is from genome assembly GCF_965638725.1 of Aptenodytes patagonicus. NCBI lineage: Eukaryota > Metazoa > Chordata > Aves > Sphenisciformes > Spheniscidae > Aptenodytes > Aptenodytes patagonicus. Next base: position 302,186 of record NW_027472028.1, on the reverse strand, counting down.
ACTGAAAGCTCTTGCTGGCCAGCACCTGCCCTAGGCAGCCCTTCCACAGCCCCACAAGCACTGGCGCTCTGAGCTTCCTAGCCACAGCACAGTGGGGACGTTCCTTCTCGGCACAGGCAGAGCCCAGCTCCGAAATTCAAAACGTCCAGCCACTCCTCCCACACCAAAGGGGCTAGCACTGAAAGCTCTTGCTGGCCAGCACATGCCCTAGGCAGCCCTTCCACAGCCCCACAAGCACTGGCGCTCTGAGCTTCCTAGTCACAGCACAGTGGGGACGTTCCTTCTCAGCACAGCCACAGCCCAGCTCAGAAATTCAAAACGTCCAGCCACTGCTCCCACACCAAAGGGGCTAGCACTGAAAGCTCTTGCTGGCCATCACCTGCCCTAGGCAGCCCTTCCACAGCCCCACAAGCACTGGCGCTCTGAGCTTCCTAGTCACAGCACAGTGGGGACGTTCCTTCTCAGCACAGCCACAGCCCAGCTCCCAAATTCAAAACGTCCAGCCACTGCTCCCACACCAAAGGGGCTAGCACTGAAAGCTCTTGCTGGCCATCACCTTCCCTAGGCAGCCCTTCCACAGCCCCACAAGCACTGGCGCTCTGAGCTTGCTAGCCACAGCACAGTGGGGACGTTCCTTCTCGGCACAGCCACAGCCCAGCTCCCAAATTCAAAACGTCCAGCCACTGCTCCCACACCAAAGGGGCTAGCACTGAAAGCTCTTGCTGGCCAGCACCTTCCCTAGGCAGCCCTTCCACAGCCCCACAAGCACTGGCGCTCTGAGCTTCCTAGCCACAGCACAGTGGGGACGTTCCTTCTCAGCACAGCCACAGCCCAGCTCCGAAATTCGAAACGTCCAGCCACTGCTCCCACACCAAAGGGGCTAGCACTGAAAGCTCTTGCTGGCCATTACCTGCCCTAGGCAGCCCTTCCACAGCCCCACAAGCACTGGCGCTCTGAGCTTCCTAGCCACAGCACAGTGGGGACGTTCCTTCTCGGCACAGCCACAGCCCAGCTCCGAAATTCAAAACGTCCAGCCACTCCTCCCACACCAAAGGGGCTAGCACTGAAAGCTCTTGCTGGCCATCACCTGCCCTAGGCAGCCCTTCCACAGCCCCACAAGCACTGGCGCTCTGAGCTTCCTAGCCACAGCACAGTGGGGACGTTCCTTCTCAGCACAGCCACAGCCCAGCTCCGAAATTCAAAACGTCCAGCCACTGCTCCCACACCAAAGGGGCTAGCACTGAAAGCTCTTGCTGGCCATCACCTGCCCTAGGCAGCCCTTCCACAGCCCCACAAGCACTGGCGCTCTGAGCTTCCTAGCCACAGCACAGTGGGGACGTTCCTTCTCAGCACAGCCACAGCCCAGCTCCGAAATTCGAAACGTCCAGCCACTGCTCCCACACCAAAGGGGCTAGCACTGAAAGCTCTTGCTGGCCATCACCTGCCCTAGGCAGCCCTTCCACAGCCCCACAAGCACTGGCGCTCTGAGCTTCCTAGCCACAGCACAGTGGGGACGTTCCTTCTCGGCACAGCCACAGCCCAGCTCCGAAATTCGAAACGTCCAGCCACTGCTCCCACACCAAAGGGGCTAGCACTGAAAGCTCTTGCTGGCCATCACCTGCCCTAGGCAGCCCTTCCACAGCCCCACAAGCACTGGCGCTCTGAGCTTCCTAGCCACAGCACAGTGGGGACGTTCCTTCTCGGCACAGCCACAGCCCAGCTCCGAAATTCGAAACGTCCAGCCACTGCTCCCACACCAAAGGGGCTAGCACTGAAAGCTCTTGCTGGCCAGCACCTGCCCTAGGCAGCCCTTCCACAGCCCCACAAGCACTGGCGCTCTGAGCTTCCTAGCCACAGCACAGTGGGGACGTTCCTTCTCAGCACAGCCACAGCCCAGCTCCCAAATTCAAAACGTCCAGCCACTGCTCCCACACCAAAGGGGCTAGCACTGAAAGCTCTTGCTGGCCATCACCTGCCCTAGGCAGCCCTTCCACAGCCCCACAAGCACTGGCGCTCTGAGCTTCCTAGCCACAGCACAGTGGGGACGTTCCTTCTCAGCACAGCCACAGCCCAGCTCCGAAATTCAAAACGTCCAGCCACTGCTCCCACACCAAAGGGGCTAGCACTGAAAGCTCTTGCTGGCCATCACCTGCCCTAGGCAGCCCTTCCACAGCCCCACAAGCACT